>NC_056727.1:674560488-674842953 GCF_019279795.1 Protopterus annectens | reverse complement strand
CCCAGCATCCCCAAATGTTAGTAACTTCTTCCCAAAAGTTTTGGCCCAACTTAGTTGATCTCCTGGCTGTACCATCCTTATGAGTTCAGCATGTACATCAATATGTCCAACAAAAATATCCAATGATTACAGTCATCAGAAGGGTAGGGTAGGACTGGGCAAGAGGAGTGTCTGCCCAGGGAACAAGCAGTTAGGGGCATATTGGCATTTTAGGCACTGATCAGTTTTAAATCTGTCTCTTAAGGAATAGCTCCAGTAGTGTTGTAACAGTAAAGCATTTAAGTAGCTGTCATCATGACTACTGAGGCTGTTTAAATGGCACTTGGTGCTACAGTATAGTAAAGCTCCTTGCAACAATTTCAGGCTCATTTTGAAACTGTAGCAAGGAGATTTCTGAAACTTAAGTAAACTGTATTAAAGAGCTCCTTGTTACAGTTAATAAGAAACACAGAGTAGAATGTTTGACTTGCTTTTCCTTTTTTCTTTCCTTTTTTAGACTTCAGGCTCTTTTTCTTTTATTTATTTATTTAGATTTTTCCCCAGCAAATTAAATTGCTAGAAATGTGCCAAAAGGTACAAATAACCTATCTAGAGCTCTGCATATTGTTGGACTTACTCAAAGTTAGTTTGCCCTTCTCCTCCTGCCCACAAAGATCTTCCATTGTTTTTTCATCTATACTTTTAATAATGGCTAGTCATTCATTATTTATTTAAATATATACTATTTCACCTGAATGCAACTATTTGATCACTAAACTTAACTGTTTTCAACTGTTGTTGATCACTGGGCCATCCAATTCCTTCATCATACAAGATTGCTTCACTTGCTAGAGAAAATGTCAAATGCCACTGCAGCCAATTTTCTAATATTTGCTCCATACTCCGTTGATCTGTCTGTTAACCAACTACACTTATCTGCCTCAGTCAAGCTTGCAAATGTGGTTCTGTTTTTATAGGATATTTTACTACCTTGTCAGTTAAAATTTATGTTCTTTGGCACTGAGCAAAAACTATGAGACTTTCCATCCCTCACTACACATCTTACCTAGAGCAAGTAATGAAATGAACTCTTAAATACTTGAACTTAAGTTGAATACTTACCATAGTACTAGATCTATGTTAGCAGTTTCATCATCATCATCACCACCACCATCACAACCACCACCACGGGACTAAGTCTAACAGGACTTTGTTAGTCTGGCACCAAAACGAACACTAGATTAACATTAGCAGTTTTATTTTCATCATTGCTGGACTAGGACCAACAGGACTTTGTTGCACTTAAAACTTTCCCAGGGTACTTTAGCCTCTCCCGTTTATCATTATCCCATTTATTCAAGAACCCTACTCCAAATCTCTTGACAGCCCACATAACACATGCATAAGCTAAGAACAAATTTATTTGCTGAGAATGCCTACCCAAACACGAAAGAGTATTCAGTCCTAAGGTGGAAGATGATGAAGATGAATCTGACACAGCATACATAGCTTTCATAAATGCATTAGGAGTTTCATCTCAATCACCTCTCACACAAAGTACCAAGTTAGGCCTCTTTTGTGGTTCTCAAGAAAGAATGCTCTGGAGGATTTCACAGATGGCGGCTGACTAAGCATCATGTTGATTACAACTCTCCCAGTGTGAAAACTGAGGGATTGACATAAAAAGCCAGTAAAGGTTACAATTTTTGGAAAAACTCAGCAACAGGCTACTAAATATAATGCCTTGCTGTCAGAAAAGAAAAAATATGGAAAACTACCTAGAAAATAAGAAAAAGCTTTGGCTGTGAAGGCCCTCACAGCTGATCAACAGGAAGCAGTCCAATTTATAACTTTGATGCAGATGACAGTTTCTAGGAAAATTGAAAAAAAATAAATGCACTCAGAGGTCTTTAAAATACTGGGACACTGGAGGAATATGTAAGATCAAATGGCAAAAGGTTGAAAAAAATAGGAGCAACATTAAGTAATCAATCAAATGAATTAATAAAAGTTGCAGAGGTCAGAGACTGAAATGAAGGAAAGACTTGCAAATAATGAGGTCTCACGGGAATATAGTATATATATATATATATATATATATATATATATATATATATATATATATATATATATATATATATATATATACACACACACACACACACACACACACACACACACACACACACACACACACAGAAACAGAGATAGTAGATGAAGAAAACAGAGTACAAAGAGAACCGGAGATGCTCTGCAATTCCTAAGAAATTTAAAGGAGAAACTTATTGAATTCATGAAAACAGAAATAATTAACTTGTCTGGTGTTCCATAAAAAATGAGAAGTTATGTACCTACCATAACATTCCATGTTAGTTGTCTTCTCCCGCCTTCTTTCTTGCTTGATGGGTTCGGAGCCGATCCTCGGCTCCGACTCGGTACTTGCTAAGCTCGACAGTCACTTTTACCAGCTCGAGGCAGCCCCATATCCCATGATGCAAGGCGGTAAGTACCCAGATCTCGTTTGATGACAATAGGCAATAGCATCTAGCATAATAACTTCCAAAAGGAAGAAAGGAGAGAAAAAAACCTGAAGGATGGTAGAAGGACCAGCACTGTATGGTCTCAGAAGCATACTTCCTTGTAGAGAGAAAGGTCTGTCCAGGCCTGGGGGAAGGAGGGAGGGTCGCAAGAAAGAAGGCGAGAGAAGACAACTAACATGGAACGTTATGGTAGGTACATACCTTCTCAATGTTAAGTTGTCAATCTCGCCTTCATTCTTGCTTGATGGGACCGTCCTAGCACCTCTATCCTGGGTGGCTCAATGGAACAGACTCTTGAGAACTGTAGAGCCAAAATTGGCTCTGTCCCTGGAGGCCAAATCCAATTTGTAATGGGAAACAAATGCATGAGGAGTGGCCCAAGTGGCTGCTGCACAAATAGTGTCTAATGGAAGTCTAGCTTGAAAAGCTGTGGAAGTGGCTAAGCTTCTGGTTGAATGTGCTTTAGGTTTTGAGCACAGCTGTTTTCCCCTGAGCTGATAAATTTCAGAGATGACAGAAGAAAGCCATCTAGACAAGGTCACTTTTGAGACAGGAAGGCCTTTCTTGTTATCAGCATAAGAAACAAAGAGTTGATCGGATTTCCTGAGTTGTTTTGTTCTGTCCAAATAATATCTGAGTTGGCGGTGGACATCAAGATAATGCAATTTTTGTTCCGATCTGTTTGAATAGTTTGGGAAAAATACAGGAAGATCAATAGCCTGATTCAAATTAGTCTTTGAGGTGACCTTAGGCAAAAAGATCGGATTAGTTCTCAATGATACTCTGTCTTTGTGGAAGACTAAATAGGGGGGGGGCGAACAGATAGAGCATGAAGTTCAGACACCCTCCTAGCCGATGTAATAGCAACCAGGAATAAAGTTTTCCATGAAAGAAATTTCAGGGAACATGAAACAGCTGGCTCGAAGGGAGGAAGAATCAAGGATGTCAGCACTAAATTTAGGTCCCATTGAGGAGGAGGACTCCTGATTGGAGGTTTCAGGAGAAAAATTCCTTTCAAGAAGGCTCTACAAAGCCTGTGGGACAATGTTGTGATCTGCGAACCCGACATGAAAGTTCGAGATAGCGGCCAACTGAACTTTGACCGTGGAAGAAGAGGAGCCCGCGTGAAAATTTCCGCTAAGAAATCCAAAACTGCTTGTACTGGAGCAGTGAAGGATCAATATTCTTGGCTTAGCCCAATAAGAAAAACGTTTCCATTTGCTAGTATAAATCCTCCTAGTAGAGGATTTTAAGGAAGCTACTATGATGTCTCTAACAGGATTAGAGATCATAGGAAGCCTGGCTAAGAAAGGAAGTGGAGCAACCATGCTGTGAGGTTGAGAGAAGGGATAGACCGGTGCAGCTGACCCGATTGGTGAGTCAGAAGATCTGGCACTGGGTCCAGATGCCACGGCTGCACCAAAAGGTGACGATGGAGGAACGGAAACCAAATTTGTTGAGGCCAATAAGGGGCAATGAGAATCATTTTGGCTCTCAAAACGGTGGCTTTCTGGATTACTTGTGGGATCAGAGGAAAGGCATAAAGAAGTCCCTGGGGCCAATCCTGGGTCAGAGCGTCTCTGGGGGGATGGCCTGGCAGTGGGAAGAGAGAGAAGAAGTCTGGGCATTTGCTGTTTTGGGGAGTAGCAAAAGATCGCAACATGGGCTCCCATTCTAGAAAAATCTCCTCCACTATAGATTGTTTGAGAGACCACTCGTGAGGCATGAGAATAGCTCTGCTCAATCTGTCCGCTAAAATGTTGGTTTTCCCAGGGATATGCGTTGCTACCAGAAACCGATGAGAGGAGCTCGCCCATTGCCAAAGTCTGAGCGCTTCTCGACACAAGGGGTAGGACTTGGTTCCGCCCTGTTTGTTGATATACCATACTACAGACATGTTGTCTGTGTGGACTGCAATTGTCCCCAAGGGAAGAAAGTCGTTGAGGGCTTGCAACGTTAAAAGCACTGCTCTCATCTCTAGGACATTTATGTGCAGGTGGTATTCGAACGGTTGCCACGTCCCATGAACCATCCTGCCCTGATAATGCCCCCCCCACCCGATCAGGGAGGCATCCGTAGTGACAGTGGCTACCGGGTTGGGGTACAAAGGGTCTGCCTTGGTGAATCTGGGGAGAAGTAATCCACCAAGAAAGATGACTCTTGCAAATCTGTGTCACCAGTATTTGGTGACGCATCGGAAGTTGTTGGTAAGACCACTGAGTGAACAACATCCACTGAAGAAGGCGCATATAGAAGTGAGCCAGGGGAAGAAGGGTAATGGCCGCAGCCATGAGGCCCAACACTTTTAGAACCATTCTGGCTTGTACTTTCTTGCTGGCTAGAATGATTCTCACGTGACCTTGTATATCTGAGATTCTTTGGTCTGTGAGGGTAGCTGACATCCGAACAGTGTTTAAGTTTGCGCCTATGAAAGTAATAGACTGGCAGGGCAACAAGGAGGATTTTCCGTAGTTGATCGAGATGCCCAATTGAGTGCAAAGATTTATAGTGTAATCCCTGGCTTGAAGAAGCTGATGCCTGGCGGTGGCTGAAAGGAGCCAGTCGTCGAGATACGGAAACACCTGGAATCCTTGACGTCTCAGGTGAGCCGTGACCACTGCCATACATTTGGTGAACACTCTGGGGGCTGTAGTGAGACCAAAGGGCAGGGCTCTGAATTGGAAATGACTGGACCCCAGCCAAAAGCGGAGAAACCTTCTGGAGCGTCTGTGAATTTTTATGTGATAGTACGTATCCTGAAGATCTATTGAGTACATCCAGTTGTCCTTCTGTAAGAAGGGCAGAATTGACTGAAGTGTGACCATTCGGAATCTTGTCTTTCTCACAGACTTGTTGAGTCTGCTGAGATCCAATATTGGTCTCCAGTCTCCCGTCTTTTGGGGACCAAAAAGAATCTTGAGTAGATTCCGGGCTCTGAATGATCTGTTGTAACTGGCTGAATGGCTCTTTTTTGCAGAAGTTTTAAAACTTCTAACTCTGCAATTTCCCTTAGACCGGGTGGAACATCTGGAAGGGAATTTGAGTAAGAAAAGGGAGTTTCCTCGAAAGGAATTTTGTAACCCTCGGATATGATCGACTGTACCCATCTGTCTTGAGTTAGGGAAAGCCAGGCTTCTGGGTACAGCGATAGTCTTCCCCGACTGCCTCCAAGGATGGACAGTCGGGCAACATCTCAGGGATGCTGAAAGGGCTTGTCAGAGTGAGGCTCTCTGCTTCCCTGGTTTTGTGGACCCCCTCTGCCTCTAGAGCGTTTGTTATTGTTACCCCTCTGCCTCTAGGGGTAAATTGACCACGTGAATCCGGGCGTGACTCCTTGGGATTTATGGAACCACATTTTGCCACCCTTCTGTCCTTTAGGTAAGGTCTAGAAGGGTGGAAAACGGACCCCTGCAGAAAGAGTCTTGCCGTCCTGCTCACACCTGGTCAATGTTTCCTTCACTTGAGGGCCAAACAAAGCTGACCCATCAAAGGGAGAGTTTGTGAAGGACGCCTTAAAGGGATCTGCAAAATTACAGAGCCGCATCCAGGCTTGGCGTCTAAGAGCCACACCTGTACCTGCGGCCCTACTCGCTCCATCTGCTGCATATGATATCAGTCGCATGGAGGAGTTAACAATAGAATTAAGGGTTCCTAGCTGCGAAGCAATTTTTTCTTGAGCCCCTGCAGCTGTGGGATCCTGTACTACTTCACCTAGCTCCTTAAGGATATCCCTTTGGAGTCTGGTGAAGTGACATAAGTAGTTCAGCGAGCGCATAGCAAAGGTCACTTAAGAGAACATCTGCTTACCATACCTATCCATGGTCCTAGAGTCCTTATTAGGAGGATGGACAGGTACGGAAGGATCTGCAAGTTCCTTCTTAGTGGCAGCCGCCACCACCATGGCATCAGCAGGGACACCTTTCGTGAGAAATTGCTTGTCCGAAGGGGCAGTAATAAATTTAGAAGGCCTCCTAGGAACTGGCTCTACAGAGTCAGGAGCAGCCCAAGCCTTTCGAGCCATAACCTGCATAAGGGGTCGAAGGCGGAGACACCCAGGAGGTGGAGGGCCGAGATCCAAACGCCTCCAGGTATACAGACTCATCCTCAGAGGGATTATTGGAGGGCCAGTTTCCCCTCTGTTTAAGGAGTTCTAGGATGTCTGAAAAGGAGACATCCTCAGAGGGGGATCTTGGGGATCCCTCAGACTCATCTAAGTCGGTATCTGAAGTGATAGACTCAGGGGAGTCTAAGTGTTTCCTCTTACAGGTCCTCTTGCGCGGAGGATCCCCTGACTGATCAGGAGAATCCTTGGAAGAGGGGGTTCTTCCCAGTGGGGAAACCTGAGGCGGAGGATCTCTGGGTCCGGGAGCAAGAGAGATGGCAGAGATATAGACAGGCACCGTAGAGGGAGGAGCTTAGGGAACAGACTGCTGGCTGAGTCCAGTGGCTAGCACACTCTTCATCACCTCGAAGGCTCCCCTCCCAGGGAGGTCCGAGAGAACCCGTTCTGAAGAACCAGGAACTCCAGGGCCCACCGAAAGGGAAGGCTCCGAGGCAGATGTTGGAGCCGAGCTCACCAAGGCCGAGGCTCCAAGGGGAAGAGTGGGGTCAGACAAGGGTCCGATGCCACTCACCCCCTCGGAGACCAGGGAAGCCCGACCACCGAGAATCCCTCCAAGGAAGGTCTCGAAGAGGAGATAAGAGTAGAGGCTGAGGAAGCAGAAGAGGGGGGTATCTGTCCCTCAGCCATAGCAGAAACCATTCCCGAAGACTCCAGCTCCAAACTCTGAGGTAGAGCCGAAGGAGGAACTGCAAGGGGGTGTGGACTAATAGTCGTCTGTTGAGACGGACTATGTAGCATCTGGGCCAGTGCCTGTGATTTTAATAATCTACTGACCACCCTCTCTAAATCATGGTCAGAAAGCCTGGATGACCTGGATGATCGGCTCCGATGGCTCCGTTCCGAGAGGAGAGGAGAGGCCGAGCCGAAGTATCGGTTCCAAGGAAGGGGACCTGGACCTCTTCCTCGAAGGAACCATCGAGCCGACGAAACCATGGATGCTGTCGGAGCCGACAACTTTCGCCCGACAGAAGGTCTCGATGCATCGGCTCCGCCGGAGCCGATAAAGACACAAAAGTAACGGTGTCGGAGCCGTCGGGCGCCGACACGAAGCCTGAGCCACATGGTGGTCGGAGCCCGTCGGAGCCGACACCGATGTGACCGAACCAGTATCGGCACCGATAGCCATCAGTGCCGAGGGTTTGTGCAAACTAGGATCGGCTCCAGCCGGAGCCGATCTCGACTCTGAAAGAGTCGGAACCGAGGCTGCAGGCTTAGAGACAGAAGCCTGGGCCTTGGAAGACTTTGAAGTCTTAGTCGGGGCCGACTTAGCCGGAGAGCCCTCCGGTTTAAGAAGGCCCCTCAAAATCAATTTGTTTCTCCTCTCCTGCAGGACTCTCTGGCAGAAAGAATGACATATTGCACAGGAGTCCTGCAGGTGGAGAGGTCCCAGGCAGTATAAGCAAGAAGTGTGACCGTCTGTCAGAGACATCTTCTGACAGCACGAGTCACACTTCTTAAAGCCTGAGACCCTTTCCTTGGACATAGTTGTAACAACACACACACAACACAGTCCCAAGAAATAGTTATCCCAAAATAGTCAGATAACTGACTTCTAATACACACACACACACCCTAACAAGGGGGGGGATGGGAGGGGAGAAGGCCTGACTAAAAATATAAAGGAGTGAGGGATTTTCTAGTCAGAAAGGGACTTAAATTAACTATAAACGTTAAAAATAAAGTTTTAAGTTGAAAAGGGGGCTAAAACAGTAATATCTAAATCACTTACCAGGAGCTGGCAAAAGGAGGACCTCATCAGCGAAGCGGCAAACGAGATCTGGGTACTTACCGCCTTGCATCATGGGATATGGGGCTGCCTCGAGCTGGTAAAAGTGACTCTCGAGCTTAGCAAGTGCCGAGTCGGAGCCGAGGATCGGCTCCGAACCCATCAAGCAAGAATGAAGGCGAGATTGACAACTTAACATGATTTGTTAACTGAGAGACTACATCATACACATCCTCCAAATATAGCTCCTGGAAAGCAGAACAGACTCATTTAGCAAAGATGCAATCATACCAGAAAAAGGAATTACTTGTGAAAAAAATGCTACAAAAAGGTAATAAACACTGGGGGACACTAATGTGTTTGTGAAAAATGATTATTCCCTGTACACTAGACAAAACTGGATAAAACCAGTAATCAGGTGACATTGAGAGGGAGGTGTGATATTTAAAACTGCTGAATCTTGCTGTTTCAGAGTTTTCTTTTCAAGTGGGTCAAAACCTATGTACAAGCAGAGCAGGCTCTGAAAGAGGTAAAAAAGTTAAGCAAAGAGAAAAAAAAAACAATGAGATGATGGGACTCTATTTCTCAGCCCTCCACTAGTAAGGAAAATCAAATAGAGACTGTGCCAATAAAACTGTTTCCACTGATTCAAAAGGTAATAACTTGGTGATAAAAACAAGGCTGGGAACTTACCAGAAGAATAAGGGGTCAAGTATACTTATGTAAGCTAGAATTACCTGTAACAGTAGTTGCTTGAATTCCTCACTGCTGCAGTAGCCTTTAGGCTATATTGCTTGTTTCCCTGCCCAGCTTTACAAAGCCCTGGCTATCCCTCACACCTTTACTCTAGAATGCAGACTGCTGGCCCCAAGGAAGGAAATCAGTAGTTGTAATGAATATTTCTTCAGGAAGATTTTGCCCGTAAAACAAAAAAATAATAATCAAGAAACATGTAAAGCTGAAAACTCAACTTTATATTCGAATTTCAACTACATACAAGAATAGGGGAATGAAGTGTGGGTGCTGTTACTTGCAGCATTGTGAAATTCGAATATCTACTGTTATTAGTAACAGCAACTTACACAACTGCACTTCTGTTCACCTGGGAGGAAGGAAGGATACAGATCAAGAAGCCCCTGTAAGATGGTCCCAGCAAAGTTTGCCTTGGACCTAGAAAAGGAATCCAGATTGTAATGTTTTGTAAAGGTATGTAGGGGAGGACCATGTAGCTGTCTCCAGAATGATTCTCAACTCCCCCCATTTCCAGTATGCCATCAAATAAAACAAAGCTCTAGTAAAATGTGCCTTGATACTGCTTGGAATGGATTTGTCAAGGAAGGAATAACAAAAAGCAATATCTAAGGACAACCACCTGGAAACTGTGTTTATACACAGGATGTCTCCTTTTTGACCCTCAATAAGAAATCAATAGTAGATTAACTTTTCTAAAGGATCTAGTTCTGTCAAGATAGTCTTTGAGCTGCCATTGCACTTCTTGCAGTATGCAGAATCCTTTCTCCCTGGTTTTTGGGTTCTAGGGAGAAAACTGGGAGAATGATGACTTGACTCAACTCTGAAACCACTTTGGTCATAAAAGAGAGGTTTGTTCTTAGTGCCACCCTAATGCTGTGGAGTAGTAGTAAGGTTCACCCACCAAGAAAGCTTGCAACTCCGTCTCCTTAGCAAATGTCTGAGCAACAATGAGAATAGAATGAGAAATTCTCAACAGCCTCAACACTGGACTACTAAACAAGTTAGAAACAATTTATAACAGGATTGAAAGATTTGCTGCCCAAAAATTCTTACAAATCCCATCACTGTCTCTCACTAAAATAACTAAATTGGCTAGAATTACCTAACCTGCTTCGGTATAATCAGTTTCTGATTATTCATTCCATTCTCTACAAACCCTCTTTCTGTCCAACTATCTCATCTCTAATCTCTCATTACCTACCCACTAGATTACTCAGCAGTTCTGAACAAGGCCTACTAAAAATCTACAAACCAAGGACCAAGATGAGTCACCTAGTCTATAGCTTTAACCCTTCCAAGGCCTGGAATAACCTACCACTAGATATAAGATCCCTTGAACATCCCAATCAATTCAAAACCGCTACAAAAAATACATTTATGAAAAATGGACTTGCCAATGTAATTATCCCCCATAAACAGTCACCTATAACCTTCTACTTCCATTCTCTCTTCCTTCCCTTCAAGTAAACTTACTACTTTATCTTCTCCTCTTGGTACATCACTGTACAAACACAACTAGTAAAATATTTCAGCTATGTTAACTATTGCACTATTATGTATATAATATGTAATTATGAATGTATCCCTCTGATGAATGTATTTCTATGTATTTCACTTGCCACAGTCTAATGTATGACACTAATGCAATAATGTGTGGTACTGATGAATGTTATGTGTGGCACTGTAATGCAATAATCTGTGGTACTGACGAATGTACTTTTATATGTATTTAATATGTAAAATTTCTATTTTCTGTTGGAGCTTTTCTCCTCAGTATTCCACTGAAAATGGGCATTTGCAGCCCAGTCGGACAAACCCGGTCAACAAATATAAAATAAATAAATAAATAAATAAATAGTTTTCCTTATCAAGAACCTTAAATCATATTGATGAGCAGGTCAAAAAGATGACAATAGTCAACTTCTCCAGCACACAGGTGAGATCCCAAGTATGAGCAACCTATTTACAAAGAGGTCTCTGATGTAAAACTCCTTCCAGAAACTGTTTTACCATGAATACAGAAGAAAGACAGGATATATGTCAGGTAGGCAGAAATGCCTACAAGATGAGCCTTTACAAAGGAATAACAGAGGCCAGAGTAAAGTAATTCACACAGGCCAGAATAAAGTAATTCACACAAGTATTTCACCACCAGTGGTACAAAATCCCTGATGAGTCTCTGGTTATTGGTTAGGCACCAACTAGAAAATTGCTTCCACTTATCAATATATGATCTTCTAATAGTAGGTTCTTTTGTCTCCCTTAGTACCTGTTGCACATCCTCATAAAATAAGTGCCTAAAAGGTATTAGAATTGAATTATCCTGGCAATCAATTGAAGTTGATGGAGATTTGGGTGTATTAACTTTCCCTGTGTTGTTTGAATGGATCCAGTCTGTGAGAAATGTTGTGGTAATTGCCCTTGGACAATTCTATAACAATGGAAAACCAGTGTTGTCTGGGCCAAAAGGGAGCCACCACAGTTATTTCTGATTATGTTCCGATTCAGCAACCACTCGTGAGGCGTCAATATTGTCCTGCTAAGCTTGTCGGCTATCACACTTGACTTGCCCGGGATTGTTTGGGAAGAGATTGCCCACTGCCAAACCCTCAGAGCCTGACAAAGTGGGTGAGATCTGGTTCCTCCTTGTTCGTTTATATACCACATCACTGACATATTGCCTGACTGGATTGCAATCGTCCCTGGAGGAAGAGAGTTGGTTAGTGCTTACAACGCCAGAAGTACTGCTCATCTCTAGAACACTGATGTGCAAATGGGCTACATGTTCTTGTCATATGCCTTGGACGGTCTTTCACAGGTAATGACCCCCACCCTATCTGGGAAGCATCCATGGTGACAGTAGCAACAGGGTTATGTGGAACAAATGGTCTCCCGATGGTTAACTCATTGGATTAAATCCACCAATGAAGATCCTTCTTGTAAGTTTCTGTTATTATGATTAGGTAAAATAGAGGAAGTTCTTGAAGCAACCACTGGGAGAATAGTAACCACTGTAGAATGCTCATATGCATCCTGGCTAAGGGAACAAGGGTTATGACTGAGGCCATTGTTCCCAGTAGTTTGAGCACTATCTTTGCCTTGATTTGTGTTTGGGAAGAAGAAGCAATATATGTTGTTTGAGACTCGCAATTCTGTTGGCAGGAAGGCATGCCATCATCGAAACAGTGTCTATTTCTGCATATGTATTTAACCACCAGTGGTACAAGGTAATATGCTGGACAGGGCAATGAGGCAGATATTTGCAAGTTTATTGTAATGCCTAGCTGAGCACAAATTTGTAGGTTCATGTCTCTGTCCTGTTGAAGTAGATGCTTGGTGGTGGCAGTTAAGAGCCAGTCGTCCAGGTACAGAAACACTCGGAATCCAAGACGTCTCAAGTGAGCCGTTACTACTGCCATGCATTTGGGGAACACTCTGGGGGCTGTAGTGAGACCAAAGGGCAGAGCACGAAACTGATAGTGACAGGCTCCCAGCCAGAAGCTTAAGTGGCTCCTCGATGCTCTGTCCATTTTTATGTGGTAGTACACATTTTGGAGGTCTATTGAGCACATCCAATTGTCTTTCCCTAAAAGGAGACCTATAGACTGCAATGTCACCATTTGTAACTTGGACTTCTTCACTGATTTGTTTAGTTTGCTGAGATCCAATATGGGCCTCCAGTCCCCTGTTCTTTTTGGTTTTGGTACTAAAAAGAATTTCGAGCAAGTTCCGAATCCTATTTGGTCTGCGGGGACAGTTTGGATGACTCTTTTGTTTAGCAACTTTTGGATTTCTATGGTTTCTTGATCCCTGAGATTGGGTGGAACAGCCAGGATTTTTCTGGTTTGAGGAGGGGGAGGTAGGAAAAGGGTATGGAGTTTCCTCTGGCTATTATGTTTTGTACTCACTTGTCTTTTGTGATGTTGTGCCAGGCTTCTGGGTAGAAAGATTAATGTCCCCCGACAGGCTCCAGAGTAGCACAGTCGGGCCTCCTTTCAGGAGCGCTGATAGGGAAATCCGCAAAAGTAATCACGGTCACCCTGGTTTTGCAGACCCCCTCTGCCTCTAGGATGGAGTCTACCATTATTTCCTCCTCCTCTGCCCCTGGAGGGGGAAGCACCTCATGCATCTGGGAAAAACCTCTGGGATTTCTTGAACCACATCTTCTCACCTTTCTGCCCTTTAGGGTAGGGTCTTGAAGGGACGGAAAAACGTACTCCACTGGCAGAGAGTTTTCTCTTCCTGCTCGCATTTGGTGAGTGTATCCTTAAACCTTGGGTCCAAAAAGTGAGGAACTGTCAAAAGGAATTAGTAAAGGCAGACTTAAAGGATTCCACAAAGTTACAAAAGCGTATCCAGGAGTGTCTCCTCAGGGGAAACTCCTGAACCCGCTTGCCCTACTTGCTCCATCTGCTGCTTATATCAGTCTCATGGAGGAATTCACTATGGAGTTTAAAGTGGATAACTGAGCGGTAACCTTTTCTTGTACCCCCGCAACTGAAGTACCTTGTAGAGTATCTCCTAGTGTCTTCAAGAGATCTCTCTGAAGCCTTGTAAAATGGGTAAGATAATTCAGCGATCTAAGGGTAAAAGCCACTGAAGAAAAGACACCCTTTCCCATATCTGTCCATTGTTCGAGACTCTTTGTTCGGCGGATGGACAGATGAGGATGTCTCTGCAAGCTCCTTCTTGGTGGCTGCTGCCACCACCATAGCATCTACCAGCACACCTTTTGTCAAGAAATCCTTTTCCTTCGGGGCGGTCAAAAACTTGTTTGGCCTCCTAGGGACTGGCTGCATGGTGTCAGGTGGTTCCTTGAGTTAATCGAAAGGCGGAGACAACCAAAAGGCTGAAGGTTGAGATCTGAAAGCCTTCACGTACACCAACTCGAAAGGTGGAGACACCCAAGAGGCTGAAGGTTGAGATCCGAAAGCCTTCAGGTACACCGACTCCTCATCAGGAGGGGTGATGGTAGTCCAGCCACCTCTCTGCTTTAGGATCTCAAGGATATCTGCAAAGGAGATATCAGAGGATGACTGTGTGGACCCTTCTGACTCCTCGAGGTCAGTGTCAGAGGTGACAGACTCATCAGGGGAGTCTACATGCTTCCTCTTGCATGTTTTCTTCCGAGGAGGCTCCTCAGAAGGGTATTCTGGGGAGGTCTCAGAAGAATGAGGACCACCCAGAGGGTGTTACTGAGGTTGAGTATCTCTGCTGTCCTGTGGACTGGGTGGTGCCAAGACAGAGACCAGTGCTTCTGGGGGAAGAACATCAGCATCCTTGCACAGAGCTGTAGATTTGGCCAAAACACTCCTTACCAGCTTGAAAGCCAACTCCCCCGGTTCTGAGGACACCACTGGTTCCGAAGAAGCAGAGATAGCACCTTATTCCAGGGAGATCGGCTCCAAAGCTGATGTAGGAGCCGAGCTCAGGCGAGCTGATGCAACAAGAGGCAGACTCGGAAAGTACAGTTTTGTACCTACCATAAATGTAGATGTTTGAGTGTTCACACTGCCACAGTCATCACACTTGGGTTATCCTGCTGTCAGGCAGTCCCGCAGTTGGCCCGAGTTCCAAAGTCTTGGTCCGGCATCGGTTGCTGTCACTTCTTCCCTGACGTCAGTGCGCCAGGGGTATATAAGCTGCAACCGACACCATTTTCTTCAGTTTTTCTTGCCCCCAAGTAGGTAGGCAATACATATTGCTAATCAAAAATATACATATAAAATAAAAACAATATCTTCAGTTACCAGCAAATACACCCCAAAGGTTGTATAGGATAGAAAGGTATAGATGCGTCCAGCTATTTCAGAGGGGATGGAGGGAGGGTAACCTGGACTGCAGCAATGTGAACACGTGAACATCTGCATTTACGGTAGGTACAAAACTGTACTATGTTCATCGTGTTACACTGCTGCAGTCATCACACTTGGGTAGAATCCCAAAGCTAAGGTTGGGTGGCTGGTATATAAGGAGTTAGGATTGGCTATGAGGCCCTGCAGAACTGCAGTGGCAAATCCTGCTCTGGATTTGGAGTAAAGAGGCAGGTGGTAATGCTTGGTAAAGGTGTGTACTGAACTCCAAGTTGCAGCCTCCAAAATTTCCTTGGTAGGTACTCCTCTGAGAATGGCTGTTGAAGTGGCTGTTGGCCTGGTGGAATGTGGTCTAATATTATTTGGGACTTGTTATTTGGGACTGAATTTCCATGCTGTGTGTAGCAGTACCGAATACGGTGTCCTATCCATTAGGATATAGTCTGCTTTGAGATAGTCTTGCCCTGTGATCCTGCAGCATATGCCACAAACAGTTGCTCGGTTTTCCTGAAAGCTTTTGTTTTGTCCAAGTAGAAGCGTAGCTGCCTATGTATGTCCAAAGAATGCAGAAGTTTCTCCCCTTTATTCTGTGGGCTTGGATAAAAGGTTGGCAAATGGATGGTTTTGTTAAGAGCCACACTAGATACCACCTTTGGCATAAAGGAAGAGTTTGTCCTTAAAGATACCCTGTCCTGATGAAAAATTATAAAAGGTTCCACTGCCATTAATGCCTGTAGCTCCGAGACTCTTCATGCTGAAGTTACTGCCAGGAGCAGAGCTGTTTTCCATGACAAAAATTTTAGATCGGCTCTATTGGCCGGCTCAAAAGGTGGTAGGATCAGTTTTTCCAAAATGAAATTGAGGTCCCAAGTTGGTGTTGGTGCTCTCCGGGGTGGTCTTATGTTTTTAGCCCCTCTGAGGTACTGCTTTAGTAAGGGATGAGAGAATAAAGGAGGATCCATGTTGTAATGTGATGACATGGCAGAGGCGTGGATCTTAATTGATGAGAAGGATAGGCCTCTATCTAGCATCTCAGTTAAGTATTGTAAAATCTGAGGAATGTTTGGAACTAGAGGGTCAAGGCTTTGAACCTGGTTCCAGGTGCAGAATCTCTTCCATTTTTCTGAGTAAGCTTTCCTGGTGCTAGGCCTCCTGGCCTCCAAAATGACATCCATAACAGCTTTAGCGAGAGGTGTTGCCTGTTTGGCTAATGTATCTGCCATGCAGCCAGGTTTAGGGTTTTGAGCTGACTGTGCAGGATCTGATTGTTTTGTTGAGTTAGAAAGTGTGGAATTCGAGGCAAAATCCATGGTGGGCCCTGAGCCAAGTTCCTTAAGATAGGGTACCAATGCTGGCGTAGCCAGTCTGGAGCAATCAGGATCATTTGTGTTTTTTCTTGTCTGGCTTTTAGGAGTACCTTTGAAAGGAGAGGCAGTGGTGGGAAGGCATAAACTTTTAGGTTTTTCCAGCTGAACAGAAGAGCATCCACTTTCCATGCTTGTTTGTGATAAGTCCTTGTGCAGAATTTTTGTAGTTGGCAATTCAGTGGGGAGGCAAAAAGATCTATGTCTGGGCATCCCCATTTTTGAGTTACCATGCTGAAGTTCTGCAGATTCAATTTCCATTCGTGAGGGTCCATGATATTTCTGCTTAGATCGTCTGCCAGAGTATTCTTCTTTCCTGGCAGGAATTGTGCTTGCAGGTGAACTTGGTACGTTAAAGCTGTGTTCCACAAGGTCATGGCTTGCCTGCATAGGGGATAAGAATGAGGGCCCCCTTGCTTGTTTATGTACCACATTACTGTAGTGTTGTCTGTCTTTAGTAATAGTTGTCCAGGATGTAGAAGGTCCCTGAAAGCTGTTAGGGCATTTTGAACAGCCAACATCTCTTTTTGATTGATGTGAAGATGCATCTGGTCTGTGGTCTACTTGCCCTGAATGCATTTTCCTGCCATGTGTGCTCCCCAGACGTAATCCGAAGCATCTGTTAGAGTTTGCCTGGCTGTGGGTTGGGTAAAAGGCTGATCCTTGTTTAGGTGACATGCCTGTGCCCACCATCGAAACTCCTGTTGTAGGCAGGGAATCATTGGTAATACTGCTTCTAAACTGTGAGAGTATCGAGTCCAAACACTTTTTAGGTACCATTGTAATTTCCTCATATGCAGTCTGGCATATGGTATTAGTAGTATGCAGGATGCCATGAATCCCAGGGCCTGCAGAATTTTTCTTGCAGGGAGATGAGATTTGTTTGCCAGTAATTGAAAATATTGAGTTAGTTGAACTTGTTTGTCTGGCGTGAGGTAAGCCATCTGGGCCGTTGTATTTAAGCTGGCACCTAGGAATGTAATCTGTTGCAAGGGCACTAGTTTTTACTTCTTTTCATTTACTGTGTACCCCAGAGAAATTAGCAACCTTTTTACGAACGCCAGATGCTGTAGAAGAAAGTCCTTTGTCTATGCTTGAATGAGGCAGTCATCCAGGTATGGGTATATTTGAATTCCTTTTTGTCTGCAAAATGCAATTAATGGTGCCAGGCACTTTGTGAAGACCCTGGGCGCAGTAGATAAGCCAAAGGGCAGTGCAGACAATTGGTAGTGCATTGTACCAGCTTTGAATCTGAGGTATCTTCTGCAATTTTGTCTGATAGGGACATGCAGGTATGCCTCTTTTAGGTCCAGAGTAACAAGCCAAGCCTTCTTGCCCAGCATGGGTAGAAGCTGCTGTAATGTCAGCATTTTGAATTTCGGAATATCCAGGTAAGTATTCAGAATTGAAAGGTCTAGTATGGGCCTCCAGGCTTTGTCCTTTCTGGGGACTAGGAAGAGCCTTGAGTAAAATCCTTGTCCTTGCTCCTGTTGTGGTACTTTATGAATAGCTCTCATGTCCATGAGGGCTGAAATTTGTTTTTGTGCCTCTGCTCATTGATTTTGTGGCAGGTCTGGCCTTCCTTTTAGCCTTGGTAAAGTATGAAAGTGGAATCTGTAGCCTTGAGACACAATATTCAGAACCCATTTGTCTTGGGTGATTGTTTGCCAGTTTTGAGAAAAAAGTGCTAGTTTTCCCCCTAAGGGGGCTTCCAAAAGGGACGTGCTTGGCATACAAAGAGGAAAGTCATTGTGACCGTTTCCTGTAAGGTTGAGACTTGTCCTCACCTCCTTTTGGGGTTGAGGTGCCCCACTGTAATTGTCTGTTTGAGCCTTGGGGTTGAGATCTGCCTCTTGGTCGTCTGTATCTGCCTCTGTGTGGCCTGTCTGACACTGGAAAGGACCGATTCTTTGTTGGCCAATTTCTGCTAAAGCGAGGTGGCTGTACCTGTAAGAAATCCTTGACTGTCTGCATAGATTTAGCTTTATCCTCCATTTTCTTTAACACCTCTTCTGCCTTAACACCAAAGTATCATGCTGTAAAGGAGCATCCAATAATTGTGCCTTAACATGATGAGGTAAACTTTTAAACCAAGCATGTCTTCAAATAACAGAACCTGTAACTGCGGCTGTACAAGAGGCCTCTAAAGAATCAAATCTATATTGCAGAGTATGTTTTCCCACCTGTTCAACTGCATGCAATAAATCCTGCATTTCTTTACAATCAGGAGCTTCTGAGCTTGCAAGCATTTTCTGTTTTAACTGAGCCATTAAATATTGTTGGTACTTAAGCATGTGAAACTGGCAATTTAAAGCTCTTACTGCTAAAGTTGCAGATGTGTATACTTTCTTCCCCCATCTATCCAAAGCTCTGGAATCTGTCAGAGAGTACTGGATTTTTTGCAATGGAAGCCTTAACCACTTTTGGACCCTGGGAAATAGTTGCTGGATCAGCAGAAGGGTTTTTGTAAAGAAAGTTGTGAGAGTCAGGGACTCTATAATACCTATCTGGCTTGGCTGGAGCAGGGGGCAAAGAGTCAGGAGATAGGCTGGATTCAGAGAACACATCATCCACAATATCTAGCACAGGCGGAATAGCCAGGGTCCTGTGCTAAGGCAATAAGAGGAAATCCCAGAGCCTTTTCTTGGATTCTGAGTAATCCTGACTTTCCCAATGGAAATGCTCCCTCATGGTATGTAAAGTTTCCCCAAAAGAATAATTCTCAGGAGGAGAGGCTGAAGGGATAGATTCTTCAGCATCAGAGTCCCCATACGGGTGTAGAGAGTATCCCTGGTCTGAAGAGGAGTCAGAGGAAATGGAAACCTGATCAGAGTAGTCATAGTCTGTATCCTGCCTAGGCCTTTTCGCAGGAGGGGGATGGGAACCCCTGATTAGAGTAATGAGGTCTTCGGCCATTTTAAGCATTTGTTTCTTAGGCATGGAGGACTGTCCAGAAGAATGCTGTACTTGTTTCTTTGTCTTCAATGGTACCTTTGCCTTGGCTGTTGTTTTAATGGCAAGCTGTGAAGGTCTGAAAACACCCCTCAGAAGCAGATGCCTGCTCAGCGGCTCCGGACCCATCTGAGGGATTAGTTTCCGTAGGCCCAATACCTTGAGTTTCCAGAGGCCTAGCTGTCTCCACGTGGGAGTATGAAGCGACCTGTGGCTCTGAGGTAGCGGGTGTCAGGGGCTGCGAAAGCACCTCAGTGAGAACCGGCGACTGGCCTAGAAGAGGTTTTGTCGTCGGTTTTGGACCTCGGAAGCCTGTCTTTATCCTCGTCTTTGTATTTTTTCGATATTGAGGTCGTCGGCTGATCCAACGGCATAGTGTAAATGAACCTTCGCCCAAAGTAGTGTAAAGCAAAATCAAAATGTCTTTTTATAGTGCGTTTGTTAAAGCTAGTACAAAACCGACAACTAGTGACGTCGTGATCAGGGCCTAGGCATGGAATACAGTAAGAGTGGAAGTCCTTATGAGGTATTTGCTTCCCACAAGAAATAAAATTATTAACTTTTTCTGACATTGATCTGAGGCAAGAAAAAAGTTTCCCCAATGGGGTAGTTAGCTTTATTGAAGGCTTCGGATCTGAAATTCGACTTCGAAAATCTCAGGAGTCGGCCGACCGGCACTTGCAAACTGCTTCTGCTTCAGGCACCGTGCAGCAAGAAAGACTGGAGAAAATGGAGTCGGCGGCATCTTATATACCCCTGGCGCACTGACGTCAGGGAAGAAGCGACAGCAACTGACGCCAGACCAAGACTTTGGAACTCAGGTCGACTGCGGGACCGCCTGACGGCAGGATAACCCAAGTGTGATGACTGCAGCAGTGTAACACGATGAACATCTGAAGAGGCTTGGGTCCAAGAATCTCCCTCGGGGCTGACTGGTGAACTTTGGCTCGTAGACACTATGGATGGCACAGAGAGTGTCAGAGCAGATATCGGTTCTGGTAAGGCCTCATGGGGTGCCAGAGCTGAAGGTTCTACTGCAAGTGGTACTGGATATTCTGGCTCCAATAGACCGGAATGGCTCAGAGGAAGAACAGTAGTGCATGACAAAGATTTGGACGACTCTGAGGCCAGTTGGGCAGGAGCAGAAAGCAAATTTGCTAGCCCTGGCACCTTCAAGAGTCTGCACACCACCTCTCCACATCTTCATCTGATAGGCTCCTACAGGACCTGGAGGAAAGAGTTGGAGAGCGAGATCTTTGGAAAAAGAGGTGATCTCAGAGTAGGGGAGACCGGTGGAATATCTGTTGACCAGCTCAGAGTTAAAAAATCCTTTTTCGGCTCCGAAGTACTTGCGGCCAATATAGGCATGTCTATTGTAATAACCTCAATCAGTTCTGAAGGCAGTAAAGCCAATGAGGTGGGAGTCTTGGTAGTTTTTGAAATTTTCTCAGAAGGTCCAGATTTCTCAGAGGACACTGGAGATGGCCTTTTCACAGTCTTTTCTTTCCTGCTAGAGGAAGACTTTGTAGATCGTGAGGAAAAAGAACTACCTAAAGCTTCCAAAAAGGATGGTTTCAGGAGACCTTTCAAAATCAATTTATTTTTCCTTTCTTGAAGGACTAGAGCTAAAAGAGTGACAAAAAGTACAAGTCTCTTGTAAGTCAATGGCCCCCAAACAGTAGACGCTTACACTATTGCCCATCCGTTATGGATATTTTCTGAGTACATTTTTGACATTTATTAAAGCCCTAAGGTTTATGATCCTTCTCTTTCGACTCCTTAGACATAACTGCACACTGTAGCAAAGGTGGAAAAAACTCTATAAGGTACAAAAAAAGGGATTAGTTAGATCCTCTAAATAAAACGAAGCCCAACTATTGGAGGGAAGAGAAATAGCACACCACACCAAATAGTAAATGCCAATGAGAGGACTAGGTCCTCTAACCTAAATGGGCCTAGCCCTGTCAAGAACGGGAAGGGAACACACCACACTAAAAGAGAAAATGAAAGATTAATAAAGGACTAGGTCCTCTAACTTAAATGGGCCTAGCCCTTGGAAACAATTAACTAAGTTACCTAAGCCTAGAGAAACTAACACACAGGCAGAAGGCTAATATCAAAACAAATGGACTAAAATACAGTAAGTCCTGCAATGTAAATACACGCTATCAAAACTAGTAAAGAGCCGACAAAGGGGCTCAAAAGCAAATACTAAATATAAATAATTTAACTACCACTACAGGATACTGACAAACAGGCCTGCAGAAAAAACATCAGTCAAACAGCTGAAAAACCAGCAACAACTATTTAACAATAAACTATTATTTAAATAACAGTATTCTAACTATATTCTAAATAACAGTATTCCAACTAAGAAAAACAAGCTATAAATATGAAAAAATAGGGAAGAAAAGTAACTTAACCACGGCCAAAAAGAGCACTTCTGAACTCGTAAAGCGCAACTGAGATCGGAGGATTGATACCACTGCATGATAGAATTCCTTAACCTTGCCACAAGCCAACTTAGAGACTTCGAGATTCTGTAATCGGCAGAGTCAGAGCTGAGGATTGGCTCCGAACCCACATGTAAGAATGAAGGTAGAATAGGACAACATAACATCCAGAGTTGTCTGGGTCAAAAGGGAGCCACCACAGTTATTTCTGCAGAGTCCTTCTAAATCTTCAGGTTTACCCTGGAGATCAGTGGAAAGAGGAGAAAAGCATAAAGGAACATTCCTGTCCAATGGAATGAAAATGCATCTGTTTGCCAGGTTTCCTTGCAAGGAAACCTGGGGCTGAATTTGTTTTTGTCTGCTTTGAACGGAAGTGAACAGACATCTTTCAGATCTTTCAGATGTTCCTCACAAAGGGATCAGTTCTTTGAAGATCCCTCATTCAATTTCATTTCATAATCATGGCCTTTGCTCAACCGGTCTGCCATAATGTTTTGCTCTGACAGAATGTAAGATGTTTGGATGGTTAAGGAATGCTGTAAAGCTACCTCCCAAACCATGATAGCCAACCTGCATAGGATATACAACCAGGTACTTTCATATTTACGTACCATATGGCTGTGATATTGTCTGCAATCACTTGAAGATGTCCTGGGACCATAGGTGATGAGGATTACAAGGCATGAATAACAACCAGCAACTCCATTATACGGATGTGCTTTGGTCTGTCTGAATGACTCCAGAGGCCTCGAATCTTTATTCCTATGGGAATTGCTCCATCAGCAAAATCTGAAGTGTCTGCAGTGAGAGATTGGTTTGGGGGTCTTTGAAGAGAAAGGGGGGCATGGCTTCAGCTGAATTTGTTGTCTCCACCAATACAGTTCCATTTTTTATTAAGTCCAAAACTGGAATTTGATACTCCAAAGAAAGTAAATTCTTGGTCCATATGCTTTTAGAAACACTTGCAGCTTTCTCATGTGCAAGTTGGCTGTGGGAACATAGAAGCCATGAACCCTGGGATCCTGAGAAATTCTGAGATTGATTAAAGAAGTTCAGGAAAGATTTAAGATACCCATCGTCAAAAGCCCTTTTGACACAAGAGAACATATCTGCAATGGCAGTTAGACACAGTTGTGTGACAGAGTCAAGGAGGATTTTTCAACATTTATCTGGAAACCCAGGTAGGTTAGAGTATCAATATGGTTTAGTGGAAGGGAAGAAATCATTTGATAATATTAGTACAACAATGATTCAAAGGGAATCAAAGCATGAAAACATTACTGTTACTTGTGAGCCTGGATGCAGATAAAGGATTTGATAGGATCTGCTGGGACTTTATGAGTAAGGCAATGGCAGCCCTGACATTTTCTAGCAAAATAATAGAATTAACAAGGAGAATATATGAAGGATTGAATACAAGGATAAAGAAAGGTAAGGACTTTTCTGATAGGCTGAATCTGAGCTAGACATGGAGGCTCCTTTTCTAGTCTACTATTTGCCCTATAGCTGGAGCCTTTAGCAAGAAAAATAAGGGACACAAATTCAAGGAGACAATGTGGTGTGAGAACCAAGAAAAGTTAACTTTGTTTGCAGACATTATCTTGTACTTGGCAAATCCAGAACAGGAGATCTCAGTGTGGTGGAATATTATCAGATAGTTTCCAGCATTTTTGGGATATAAAATAATTAATGATAAAACAAAGGCTATAACTGTAAATTGTGTTTCCATACAAGCTAGTTCAACATTCATTTATGGGGGCATAAAATGAAGTCCATCCGTCCATCACCCCCTTTTCCCTATTTTTGCACATGGGGTTGGGTGTCACATCAAAGTGACAATTATCTAGAATCAATGTTCACACCACCAAGTGGCCAGTCCTGCCTTACACAAGTGCACTCGTATCTATAGCCAATTTAAAGTATCCAATCAAAATATTGCATGTCTTTGGAATCAAAATGGGTTAAAACTATTCTGTTGTGACAGGTAAAGAGATGCGAGAGGAGACCAAGTATAAGACACAAAGTAAAAAAATGGAAGTTTACTACCACTGATATGGACAGTAAGAAAAAGGCAGTGAAAATGTTTTGATTTCTTAGTCATACATGTCAGGAGCACTTTTATCAGTCAGAGGAAAAGCTGTGAATGAAAATTAACAAGGTGTTAAAGGAATTTGTTTGGGAGGGGAAATGGACAAGATTTAACAGAGATAACTTGATTTTTCCTATAGGTAAGGCAGTCTACGGCTACTTGATTTGAAGAGGTATTTGAAAACCAAGCAATTGTATGTGTGTCAGTAAGATATTCCCTGTAGAAACGCTGTACTCAAGTGATGGGGGGAACAAACTGTAGTAACTGAAGTGATTATTTCTGAGCTTGAGATTAAGATAGAAAATGTCATGAGATAGTAAGTTTGAAGCTACTTGCAGCCAAAAAGCAATTACAAGAAGTGAAGGAAATAAAACTGAAGTATGATTATTAAAAAAGGGAGGAAGCAAACATCATAAAAATAAATTGTACACGTGGGTGGGAACAATGTATACATAATATTGTTCAAGAAGAGTAAGATATGAAGGCTGGCAGGACTTAGACAATGTGAATATATAACAAGTGTATATGAGCAAGAATTTATTATGATGAAAAATGTATGCATAAGAAGTGAAGATGATAAGGTAAATGTTACAGGGATTCTTTTTTTGGATGAACTTGCATTGCAAGTTAAAATGGGATAAATACAATTGTTTCTAAATAATTATCACTAAATACAACTAAAACAACAAAATGCAGTAAACAGAGAGGTGGTGGGAATCCTAACTAATACAAGCACAGCAAAGGATTAAAAAACTCAGAAAAAAAGGAATGTGCTCATGTGCATGCAGCAGAGAATCAGATGACTTACAAACCAAGAATAGAAATAAAGCTTTCACTCTCCAAAAATAAAAACATTCAATTAGTTGCCTGGGTTTGCTGATCAGCACAATCTATCTTTCAGTGTATGCCTAAAGGTATCAGCAGTGGTTTCCTAAGGTGTGCAAGATTATTTGCAACGGAAGAGACTAAGGTTTCCTGGGAAAACTGCAGATGCCCAGCTGATTAATCCTACTAGTCATAGTCCTGGGGGTGATAGAGATGGACCTACCAGTGACAAATCTCCTCATCCCACTTTATTCATGCCTATTCACAAGTCCCATGAACAGTCTGTCCCAGATAATGCCACCACACCCTATCTGGGAAGCATCTGTGGTCACTGTGGCCACTGGTTGGGGGAGAACGGTCTGCCCATCGTTAGCTGCGTAGACTGAAGCCACCATTTTAGGTCCTTCTTGCAGGTCTCTGTGATGAGAAGTTCGTGGGACATGGCTAGATCTTGCATTGACCATTGAGTAAACAGGAGCCACTGTAATATCCTCATGTGGAAGCACGCCAAGGGAACTAGTGTTATTGCTGCCATCATTGAGCCCAGGACTTTTAGAAAAATCTTGCTCGAGTCTTTTTCCTCCTGAGTAAGATTGCAACCTGATGCTGAATGGTCGACACCCTCTCCTAAGGCAATTTTGCTATCATGTCTTTGGTATCTAAATCTGCCCCTATAAATGTAATATATTGACAGGACAACAAGGCAGACTTTTCGTAGTTTATAGTGATGCCTAGCTGAGAGCAGAGGCGGATTGTGGTGTCCCTTGCATCAGTTAGTCGATGCTCGGTGGTGGCGGTAAGGAGCCAGTCATATAGATATGGAAACAACAAAATCCTAGATGCCTCAGATGAGGCATGAGTACTGCCATGCATTTGAACACCCTGGGGGCTGTGGTGAGGCCAAAGGACATAGCTCTAAACTGGTAGTGACTGGCTCCCAGCTGGAAGCGTAGAAATCTGGATCACATGTCCATCTTGATATGATAGTACACATCCTGGAGAATGATGGAGGACACCCAATTGTCCTTTCCCAAGAAGGGAAGTATGGACTGCAGTGTCACCATCCTGCAGTGACACCATTCAGAACTTTGTCTTCTTGGCAGACTTGTTGAGTCTGCTGAGATCCAAAATGGGCCTCCAGTCCCCTGTTTTCTTTGGTACTAAAAAGAACCTTCAGTAAGTTCCGGATCCGATTTGGTCTGCGGGGACTTCTTGGATGACTCGTTTTCTTAGCAACCTTTGAACTTCTAGGGTTGCTTGTTCCCTTAGATTGGGTGGCACATCTGGGATGGATTTTCGTTTTCTAGGGAGCGGTGGCATGAAGAAAGGAATACTGTATCCTCTAGATATGACCGACTGTACCAATGTGTCTTTTGTGATACTTTGCCAGGCTTCTGGGTATAGTGACAATCTGCCCTTGAATGCCTCCAGAGGTGCACAGGCGGGCCTCCTTTCAGGAGCACCAGAAGGGCCTACCAGAAAATGTATCTCTGTTGCCCTGACTCTGCGTACCCCCTCTGCCGTGAGGGCAATGTCTCCCATTATTATTCCCCCCTCTGCCCCTGGGGGAAAAATCACTATGTGTGTCAGGCGAGGCACCCTGGGAATTCCAGAACCACATTTTTCCATCTTTTTAACCTTTGGAATAAGGTCTAGTAGGCACGGAAAAATGTACTCCCATGGTAGAGAGAGTCTTGCCATCCTGCTCGCATCTGGTGAGAGTCTCTTTTTCCCTGGGCCCGAACGACGACGTGCCATCAAAAGGGGTGTTGGTAAAGGAGGCCTTGAAGTGCTCCGCAAACTGACAAAGGCACATCCAGGAATGTCTCTGTAAGGCAACTCCTGTGCCTGGTGTCGCATGTAGAAGTTAACTACAGAAGATAAGGTCACAAGCAGAGAAGCAGTTCTATCTGTAACTCCTGCAGCTGTAGGATCCTGTAGGATATCTCCTAGCTCTTTCAGGAGGTCCCTCTGGAGACGGGTGAAATGGGATAAATAATTCAGTGACCTAAGGGTAAAGGCCGCTGAAGAAAAGACACGTTTCTCATATCTGTCCATCGTACGGGACTCTCTGTTCGGCTGATGGACAGAAGTAGAAGTTTCTGCTAACTCCTTCTTTGTGGCTGCTGCCACCACCATAGCATCAACTGGCACAACCTTGGTAAATAACAGAATTAGAGGACAGAGCATGTAGGGAAAACCTGAGATTTTCAGCTATACCAGAAAAGCTGGAAGGTCAGACTGCATCAACTTTATGAAAGCAGAAATAAGCAACTGGTCTAGTATTCCACAGCAGAAGTTGTTAGTTGAAAGGGTACATCTTGTGTAGCCCCCAAACCTGGCTATGAGAAAACAACCTAGACCTTTAATAGTAAAAGATGCAATCCTACCAGCTGAAGGAGTTGATTTTGACAAAGCTGTGGCAGATGGACAAAACACTAAAAGCAGGACAGATCAGAGTGTTTGTGGAGAATGACTACCCATTTTCCACTAGGCAAAAGAGGAGTAAATGCATTCCACTATTCAGGGAATATCGATACACAGGTATGAAATTAAACTGCTGTAACTAGCTGTCTTGAAGGCATTCTGCCCCAATGGGACAAAATCATTTTTGATGCAGTACATACTAAGGAGGAAATACAAAAGTTTGTCTACAAAAAGTGAGCTGTGAAATAGGAGATTCTGCTTCTTGTTCTTCGGGTAATAAAAACCACAGCGAGACTGTACTTGTGAGACCTTTTCCACTGTTTTACAGAAATAAATATTGTCGAGAAGGAAGAGAGCATGAGGGGTGTCTAGAAGAATCGACAATGTTGAAAATGAAGCACAAACAGGATTTGGAAGATGGAGATGAACAGTAATAAAAACAAGTAACAATGTGGGATTACAATGCAATAATATTGGACTTTTTCAGAATTTGCTGGACTTGTGGGGGACTCTAAAGTATATGCTCTAATTCATGTCAGTAATGTTAGGAAAATGCTTTGGGGAGACAGAGGGGAGAAACCTAAGTAAAGAAAATATTTGTCTTAATTGTACTATTGTTGTGGTGTATGGTAGTCTTTGCATGCTATAAAGTAACGTTTTCTCAGTTATGTTTAAGTGTAATGGGGATTGTCAATATTTACTTCTGTTCCTTTCTTTCTCTCTTCTCTCTTTCTTCTTTTCAGTTTTAAGAAATGTAGCCACTGCAATGTAAAAAAACAAAAAAACTGTTTAAAAGAGCATGACAAAAGAAAACTTAATGTGCTTTTGCTCATTCTTGTATGGGGGAATGACTGGATTAAGGAACTTAGATTAATTTAGTAACAAGTTTTAAAAGAAAGCAAATAAATTAAAAAGAATATTGAATATTATGAGGCTCTTTGTAGCAAATGAATGCATGCTTAAGTAGGAGTTCTATATCTGGCACTCATGTCTCCATGAAAACAATTTTATAATGAGGAACTGGCTTGTCTGGTCCTCATGTCTCCATGGAGACAATCTGATAAAGAGAAGTTGGTTACAGTCTGGTGGAGAGTGACTGGCTGGGGAAAAAAGAAGACAGAAAATGGCTAGGAGATAATGTTCTCTGAAAACATTGCGTTTTTTTTCAGCTGGGAGAACTATAAAGACAAGACAAAACCAGTCAGCACTTAGTAGAAGTACAGGCTGCACCATGCGTCTTAGAGTAGATAATCTTTCGTTTAGGTTAACTCAAGTCTGTGAGTGTGAGACAGTTTGGAACATTTGTTCCTATTAGGAGGGTAAAATTTCAATATTTGAAAATGTACATACGTTTTGTGTGTTAGTATTAAATTAACAGGTTTTAGGGGTAGTGGTTGTATGTTAGTATTAAATTAATAGGTTTTGGGGGGTAGTGAGGTGTTTGTTTTTTTTTTTTTTGAGGACTTTCAATGAAACAAAAAGTTTTGTAAGATGTGACATAGGGGAACTAGAACTCAGCAAACCACAGAATAACCAGAAGAACGTGAGCACAAGGGACACCAACTTTATTCACAAACAGTTAAGTTCTTTCCTCTTCACTACAGAGACTTCCTCAGAACAAAAATCACAACCTTACCCAACCAAGTTAAATACACCCATAAATTATTCAATTAAGCAACAATTAAAATCCTTAAAGGAATATCAAACTTCCAATATTAACATAGTTCACCACATTGTTTTAAAAATTCTTAAAAACAAGATTTGAAACAAAATGTTACATTGTTTTATGTTAAAAATGTGTTTACATAAATTAACAAACCAAAAACAAAATTTTAAAAAGTTTTTTTGAAAACCTAAGTTCTCAAATAAACTACCTGAAATTTGGTAAGTTTAAGAATGCTAGCAATACTAATGGTTTCATTAATGCCTGGAAATCTAGAGGCATCCATAAACAATTGCCATTTTAATTCCATTACATCCAAGTGCACATCCAAAATACCCCCTTTTTCATCCTCATTGAGTTGTTGCAAGACCAAAAATTTAAAACAATGTGTGGTATGTTCGCTTATGTGCCTATATAGTGCACTGGTTACCCTACCATGCTTAATGTCACCTAAATGTTCTCCCATTCTAATTTTCAATTTCCTACTAGTTTTACCTATATAGAAAATGGGACATTTCTGACATTTAGCCATATAAATCACCTTTTTACTATTACAATTGTAGTGGCCCCCAATATGCAACCTATATCCATTAATTTTCACATAATCCCCAGTTTCAAATATGTGTGGACAAAAATAATAAGCATTACATTTAAAATTACCCACTCTTCTATTTGTCTTTTATGTAGGCCTCACCCCCTCAAGAATGCTCTTAATACATTTATCTCTTCTAAAAACATACTTGGGGTGTTTTCCAACTTTAGAACCTATACCTGCATTACACTTCAAGATATCCCAGTGGTCATTTAACACCTCAATGATGGAGTTAGCCATCCCATTATATGTTAGCACTAAAGACAAGTTAAAATCCTCCTTTACTTTCCTACAACTATTATTCCTAACAAATCCAAAGCCCAAAATTGGTTTGTATACCCCATGCCTGTGCTTAAAAATAACCTCTTTAGTTAAATTTTCCAAAAGCTAGCCAGGATATCCCCTTTGCTTGAACATTTTACAAATAAAATCCAACTCAATCAAAAAATCAGCTTCTGAACTAACCATCCTAGCTGCCCTTATCAATTGGCCTTTTACCACTCCTTTTTTCTGATAATCAGGGTGGCAACTCCCATAATCTAAATAGGAGTTTGAAAAGTTTTTTTTCCTATGTATTTTAGTTAAAGATTTTTTCCAGGAATAATCAATGGTTAAATCAACATCTAAGTAAATAATGTGTTTGTTGTTGTATTCAAAAGTGAATTTGAAAAACTCTACAGTTCTATTAATATATACTAAAAATTCATTAAGACTATTCTCGGTCCCTTTCCAAATAAAAAATAAATCGTCCAGGAATCTGGTGTAGTGTGTGATTTGGTCCTTGTACTGGCTATTGAATAAGTACTCCTGTTCCCAGTATGACATTATCAAAATGGCAAAAATGAGGGCACAAGAGGTCCCCATTGCTACTCCTTTAACTTGCTTATAATATATCCCTTCAAACCATAGGTAATTGTTTTTCAACACTAAATCCATTAAAACAATTATTTTATTGATCTCATATTGATCAAACATTTTGGTTTTATAAAGCTGTTGTTCCAACCAAACAGTCCCTATATCTTGGGGAATAACTGAAAACAGGATGAGGATAAAAAAGGGGTTTGGATGTGCAGTTGGATGTAATGGAATTAAAATGGCAATTGTTTATGGATGCCTCTAGATTTCCAAGCATTAATGAAACCATTAGTATTGCTAGCATTCTTTGACCAATTTTCAGGTTAGTTTATTTGAGAACTTAGGTTTTAAAAAAAAAAACTTTTTAAAAATTTGTTTTTGGTTTGTTCATTTATGTAAACACATTTTTAACATAAAACAATGTAACATTTTGTTTCAAATCTTGTTTTTAAGAATTTTTAAAACAATGTGGTGAACTATGTTAACATTGGAAGTTTGATATTCCTTTAAGGATTTTAATTGTTGCTTAATTGAATAATTTATGGGTGCATTTAACTTGGTTGGGTAAGGTTGTGATTTTTGTTCTGAGGAAGTCTCTGTAGTGGAGAGGAAAGCGCTTAACTGTTTGTGAATAAAGTTGGTGTCCTTTGGAGTGCTCACGTTCTTCAAGATGTGACATAGGCTAAAATGGATATGACAACAAACAACTATATAAAAGTTCAACCTGTCAAACAGTGCATGCATGTAACACAAAAGCTGGAATTAGACATTTACCAAAAATGTGTTATACATAAAAGGCGGGAATATTAACTTTTTAATAAAATGTCTTCTGTAATGTTTTTAAATGTCAATGGTCTCACAGATAAATACAAAAAAGAAATAGTGAACTATATTAAAAATGTAGACTGCAAACAGCTATGTTACAGAAGACACACACGAAAGAACTGAACATGTGAATTTGATAAAGAAAGGTTTTCAGGATGGTTATTCTGTGGAATATCTGGGATAAAGGAAAAGAGGAGTACTTATATTAATTTCAAGAGAAGCTCCAATAGGGATAGAAGAGGATAAAAAATAATAATGGTAGATTTGAAGTGCTAAGGGGCTACTGGCAAGGGTGGAGGATTACACTGGCATGTATTTATATTCCACCTAAAACTGCTATAATAGAGCTTAAGAAAATTCTGGGAGAAATAATCAGTTTTTATCAAGGAATATTACCTATGGGGGAACTGGAATTTTTGCAGCAGTGAAGATGTGTTGGGGGGGGCTCAGAAATGGAAGTATAACAAAGGAGGGCAGATTTTTGAAGAAAGTTATGAAAATATTTGGCATGGAAGATGTGAATTCAGTAATAGGAGTTCATACTGAATTTACATATTCACCAAGATATAAAAACTGAGCTAGGCTAGACAGAATTTACATTTCACAGGAACATGTGATTTAACTGAAGGCCTTGAAACACACCCAATAACTATTTCAGATCATACAACAATAACTAAAATAAAAACACAGGGAAATGAAATAAAATGAGACATTGACACTTTCCCACCTATCTGTTGAAAAGAGAAGAATTTAAGGAATGGGTGGTGCAAATTATTTAGGAGCTATTAGAGAGGATAGAAATTTCTTCTGAAAATATAGCTAGGAAGTGGGATAAAATTAAAGTGGAGTTTAAAAATAGGGTGGAAATAACAGAAAGGGAGCTATGGTTAAGAGGTAACAAGAATTATTTAAAGGGAATGACAAATGTTAAAGTAGTGCAGAACAGGGGGAATCTCACAGAACAGGAACAGAACAGGATCAACTGCAGAATGCTAAGCAGCAAATAAGGGATTACCTTGATAATATACATGACTTTAGAAAGATAGCTATTAAGCAACTGTTTTTCGATAACACTAGAGCATAAAAACGTTTAGCACACCGACTCAGGCAAAAGAAAGTAGAAAGGCCCGTTGCAAAGCTTAGGGAGCCTACAACAAAGTAAGGTAACAAGATTCTGTAGAGATATTAGAAATATTCTGGAATTTCTATGAAGGCCTGTATAAAGCAGAGAAATATGGAAATCAAGAAAAGATACAAATGGAAATGTTTATGGAAGAATTAAATATGCCAAGGTTAGAGGTAGATGAGGATTCAATTACTAATGGTTACGATAGGAGGAGATGAGATAAAAATTCTGATGTATAACCAATCTGCAGGAAAGTCTCCAGGAATAGATGGTATTCCTGTGGAAGTTTGGAAGTTAAAAGGGAAAAAATGATAAAGATCTGGAAGGTTTTGTTTAACAGTATTTTAAGAGAAGTACCAACATCCTGGAAGAAAGCAGTGGTAGCTGCAATACCTAAAGAAGGTTAAGATCCAGCTTCATACAGGCCTATTTTAATACTAAACCATGACTATAAAGTGCTCATATCTATAATGGTTAGAAAATGGCAAAAGTAATGTCAACACTGATAGGTATGCATCACTGTGGTTTTGTGGATGGTAGGCAAACATTTGGCAGCATTAACAAAACATTGATGATCCAGAGGAAAGCAGAATGTAAGAAAATATCATTGTTGTTGGTGGGTCTTGATGCAGAGAAAGCATTTGACAGAGTAACCTGGGACTTTATGAGCAATGCAATAGAAGCATTTGCATTTCCTGAAAAAATATAAGGTTGATTAGAAGGATATATGGGGGAATCGGTGCTGAAATTTAAAGTGGGTGGGGTCCTCTCTGATAATTTCTGCTTCAGCAGAGGAACTAGGCAGGGGTGTCCTCTTTCCCCTTTGTTATTTGCATTATATTTACAGACACTGGCAAAGAAGATAAGGGACTAAAATTCCAATTCAAGGATATAGATATAATTGGTATGGTAGTCAAGAAAAGCTGGCTCTATATGCAGATGATATTATTTTATACCTGACAAAACCAAAAAGAGATATTACAGTGTTGTGGAACATTTTGAGACAGTTTCAAATCTTTTCAGGATACAAAATTAACGAAGCTAAAACAAAAGCAATAACAGTAAATTATGTATCCACATACGAATTAGTTCAGCAATATCCATATTTATGGGGACATGATAAAATGAAGTATTTAGGAGTATGGATTAAAAATTACTTTGGTGCGACAGCTAAGGATATGTGGGAAGAGACTAAACAAAAGATAGAAGCTTTGTTATATATGGATATACATAGTAAGATACAAGCAGTTAAAATGTTTGTAGTCCCACTAGTCTTATACACAGGTCAGACATATTTTTATCAACTAGACGAGAAGTTGTGGATAGCAATTAATAAAGAGCTGAAGGACTTTAACTGAGAGGGGAAGATGACAAGTGGGATAAACTGATTATTCCATTAGAACACTGCAGATTGGGATTACCTGATTTGAAGGGTAATTTCAGAGCTACACAGTTAAGGCTCCTATGCAAAGCACAAGCAGAAAACTATAATTCAAAGTGGAAAGGAATGATGATGAAACGGGGGGGGGGCAATAAACAAGGAGAGACTGGGATTTTGGATGCAGACCTTTAAGGAGAATAACAATAATCATACAGAATATTATATCCATAAATTAGCAAAAAGATTCCTAAGAGCTAAGCCAACACAGGAATGCAGAAAGGAGATTCTGCTGATAGGGATGACTATAATTAGGGATATACACAATAGGCAAGAGGGAGATGGAATTTATTGGCAAAAACTGGCAAAGGAACCAAGGCATTGGGAGCAAATAACTAGAGAGGGAAAGATGATAGAATGGGAAGATGACAATAATTAATTTGGACTGAAGGTCAGAGATTGCCTTTTCTATCAAGGATTGATATCAGTGTATAGGCAAAGATAAAGAAATAGGGGGTTGAGAAAAATCTGGACTTTTGCTGATTTTGTTAAATCTGCAAGTAGACTGCAAACATATAATCCACATTATGCCATTATTGCTTAGAAGGACACAAAGGGAACAAAGAAGTAACCAAGTACACAATGTATGCTTTTATTAGCATGTGTATAAAACATTTTGTGATACAAACTGCATGTTATACTATAAAGCAGTTTTGTATAGTGTGCAATCAGGGGTATTTTAAATGTTTGGAAGGGGTGTCTTTCCACTGACTGTTGTATTTATTAAAGATTTTAAAGTAAAACGAGCACTTTTTTTAGCTGTAACATACATAGGTTTTACTGCATAACAAGAGAAGAAAAGCTGAACAGAAGTCAACTTAAGTTAATATAATTCTGTGATCCTGGGTTAAAGGGTGGGTGTGGGGGTAAAAGTGTACTGATTATATTATATGCATAATTAAGATAATTTCCCTTAGGGTGGATGTCTAAATTAATGTTCTAGTCTTAAGCTATAAAACTTTTTGTAAGCAAATAGGCTTGAAAAATAAGACAAAATGATAAAAGCCATGAAAAATGCTTAAGTTTCTTGAATCTGCAAATGTATTAGCTTGTTTTCTCTCCACTAGCAAATGCTCTCATTGAGAGAGAATTTTTGCAGATGAAGGCAGTTGATTAGGGGAATTCTATATATATTGTTTGTTCTGAGTGAAATCTACAAATATTCATTCATGCATATAAGTTGTTAGTCATTTTTATCTTATTATTGCTCTTAATCTTGAGAGTTCTGAGTATACTTTGCTCAGGGAAATGCAAAATTTAAAGGTACAATGGTAAGTAGTTCTATGAAAAACAAAGTTTGAAATTATGAGAAGTAAATAAGAGATAGTAGACTCCTCAGCAGCCTTCATACTTTAATGCATTTAATAGAACAGGGCACAATTTAGTTTTATTTAAAGGTAGCCAGTGTGCATTTATAGGGCTTTTAATTTGGGACAATTTTCCTTAAGCTTCATTTGATTAAAATGAACACAGTTCCCAGTGTTTGTTCAAAGTTAATAGTGTTTTGAACATGTATTTACTTTTTTGTTTGAGGAATTTCATTAATGCAAAACATCCTGAAAATGTGACCTAGAAGGTTTAAATTTAATTTTTGAAGGTTTACATAGTTTTGTGTTAGATCAAAATTAATAGGTTATGAGGTGTTCTGAAAATGTATTTAGTTTTTTGGTTGAGGTTTTAAAAAGCCTTGAAAAATGTAACATAACTTCAAATGGAGTTGACAAAATATTTAAAAGATCAACCTGCCAAACATTAGTGTGTGCATGTAACACAAAAGTTGGAAATGCACATTCAAAAACAGTGTCATGTATAACAGGTGGAATAATACCTTATCATAATGGCTATGCTATCCATATTATTTTCTAGTGCAAGTGGCCTTACAGGTATAAACAAAATGGCAAGAGTAATGAATTATATTAAGAAATGCAGAGTGTAAATAGCAATGCTGCAGGAAACACATTTGGAGAGAAATGAGCATGTGAATTTCAAAATGGAAGGATTTCAGGTGTGATATTAAGCAGGATATCAGGGGCAAGGGAAAATGAGAGTATATTAATTGCTAGAGAAGCTTCAATAGAAGTGGAAACAAAATAATAATGGTAGATTTGTGGAAATAAGTGGCTATGGAAAAGGGGTGAAGAGGATTATATTGGCTTCTATTTATATTCCATCAACTGTTATTATGGAATTTTGGGTGAAATAATCAGTTTTCAACACAGAATATTACTTATAAGTGGGGACTGAAACATGATTTGAAACAGTTAGGATGTATCTTGGGGACCTTGAAAGGACAATACAACAAAAGAGGGTAGATTTCTAAAGAAATGTATGAAAATATTTGGTATAGAAAACATAAGTTCAATAACAGGAACTTGTGGAATTTGCATATTATTCCCCAAGGTACAATAACTGCATTAGACTAGATTTTAAATTATATTTCACAGGAAGGTGTGCATTTAATTGAAAGTTTTTTTATACATCCCATAACTACTTCAGATCATACAGCAATAAAAACTAAGATACAAAATGCAGGTTAATGAAAATGAGGGTGTATTAAGTAACTGTTTTTTTAATAACTCCAGAGCACAAACACTTTTAGTAAAATAACTTGGGTAACAGAGTAGAAAGGGTTGTTACCATTCTCTGCGAAGAAATAAAAAAAATAACCAGATATATTGCAGAGATATTAACATTTGGAAAACTTTAACAACATTTGCATAAAGCAGAGAAATATGAAAATCAAGAAGAGCATAATGGAAATATTTATGGAAGACTTAAGTATACCAGGGCTAGAGGTAGATGATGCTCAACAATTGATAGCCAAGACAGAAGGACATGTGATAAAAATTGTGGCAGCCATGGTGGTGCAGCAGTTAGCATTGTCGCCTCACAGCATGATGTTCTCCGGTCTGATCCTCGGCTGAGGTGTCTTCTGTGCGGAGCCTGCACGTCCTCCATGTGGTCGCATGGGTTTCCTCTGGGTGCTCCAGTTTCCTCCCACATCCCAAAGACATGCTGCAGGTGGATTGGGCACTTTAAATTGGCCCTAGGTGTGTGTGCCCCTTCCGTGGAAGGTTGGGTGCCAGGCTGGCAACTCGACACCGTAAAAACACCACTGCTAATCATAAGCGGACAGGTGATCCACTGTGGCTACCCCTAACCGGGAAAAGCTGAAAGAAGAAGATAATCTGCAGGGATGTCTCCAGGAACAGATGGTATTCCAGTGGAAGGTTAGACGTTAGGAGGGAAGAAAGTGAAATCAATTTGAATGATTTTGTTTAATAGTGTTTTAAAAGGAAGGGACACACCAGCATCTTGGAAGGCTGTGGTCACTCTGCTACCAAAAGTGGGTAAAGTTGAATCTAGAAGAGAACCTATTGTTAAAAAGGGATAATTAGTAGGGCATACACAACCCTGCAAGACAACTATGACGATCAATCAGAGGAGGGTAGAAAAAATTGGGAAGAGAGATTTGATAAGCAATTTACAAGGAAATAATGGGTAGACATATGTATGGCCCCAAAGTATGCAAAGTCTAGAAGGTTTAAGATTTTTGCTTGCAAGTGTTTGCATAGCTATTTTTATACCTGAAGCAGACTACAAAGATTTTTTCCTTAGGTAGATTGCAAATGTTGGAGGCATGATGGGGAAGAAAGAGGTAACTGGTAACATATGTTCTGGGATTGTTAAACAATTCCTGTAAGGTGTTCTCCATAGCAGGCCTCCAAGAAAGCCCATCCACTTGAGGACTATCCCACTGATGCACTATGTCCAGAAACACCTTCCTGTGAAGCATCCATTTGTGAGTTTGTGCCCTGGACCTGCTCAGAGAGTTTGTCACTGTTTTGTCCAGAAGGAATGTAAACTGCCTTTAGAGAAACAGTTGGACAGCTAGATCCCAGGCCTGAAGGTCTAGTCTTGAGAGAAGTTAAGATTGTGTGCCCCCCCCTTCTTTTTTACATAACATATGACTGTAGTGTTACCTCTATAGACCTCTTAAGTGGCCTGGAGACCAATGGGAGTAGAAGTACTGGAGAGCAAGGACATGAGCACGTCTCTTTGATGCTGATGTGATCCAGTCACTGATGAGGGGACCACAGACCCTGAACCCTCAGACTACCAGAAGCATTCCCCCACCCCTAATCTGAGGCATCTGTAAAGAGCTGCTGAGACAGGATGGCAGGCTGGAAAGGGTCACCTGGGTTGGAATACATGTTGAATCCACCAAAAAATCTTTAGTTTGAGACAATGAAGCAAGGGAACTCGAAACTCAAGAGAGTGGCAATGCTGAAGCCACACAGACCACAGGTACCACTGAAACTTCCTCGTATGAAGATTGCCAAAAGGAAGCATGTGGATAGTGCAAGCCATGAACCTCAGATCACTCAGAAATTCCTTGGCAGTCACGAGAGACAGGAAGTACGTTTTAGAGACAGCACCTTGGGGGCAGGCAGAGATGCCAGCTTGGAACAGATTGAATTCTGCATCTCAGAATGATGTGATCCTGACTGGGATAGACTTTTGGAAACTGATGGTGAAACCCAGTCTGTGCAACAGAAGTCAGTTAAAGTGCAAGTCCTACAGGAGTCTTGAAGGAGAAGGCGCCTGAAGGAACAGATCATCCAGATAATGAAATATTTGTACTCCTTGAAGTCTGCAGAAAGCTGTGACTGGAGTCAGGCACCTGGTGAATACCCCTGGGTCTGTGGAAAAACCAAAGGACAAAGTAGAGAACGCAAAATGAGAGGAAGACACAGAGAAATGTAAATACTTCCTGAAAGAGAATAGATAGGTATCCTTTATATCCAGAAAAACTAGAAAGGTCTGAGGAAGCAAGTCAGGAAACAGTGTATGGAGAGAAATCATCCTGAAGATGGGTACTTTGAGAAAACTATTCAAAAAAGAAAGGTCTAGAACAAGCCTCCAGGACTCCTTTCTGGGGAGCAGAATCTTCCTGGAATAAAACCCTGTACCCCCTTAGGGCCTTTGGGATGGGTTGAATGGTGCTTTGAGCCAGTAAGCCATAATACACCCCGAACATTTGAAGTGTGTTTACACTTATGCACATACACAGTGATTGCTAAATCACAATGTGCACTGCTTGGCTAAGCCAAGCATGGGTCCGGGGCCCATGCATTACTTGCTGGAATACTTTATTTGAATGTCTACTATTATGGTAAGTTTATTTACATAACTGTAGTATGTTAATCATATGGATCACTGCTGCAGTAGCCTTAGCTACATGAGTAGATTACCATAGCAAAAACTCACTATGAGGAGTTAGTTAGGATAATAGTCCAAAAGCCCCTAGAGAATGGACCTACACTCCCCTAGACATGAAGAAGGAATCCAGTTTATAGTGCTTTGTAAAAGTGTACACAAAGGACCAATTTGCTGTTTCTAGAACACTTCTAGAATCCAACCCTTTCCAAGCAGCCATATGACTCCTAGGCCCGGGTAGAATGAGCCTTGATCCTGCCTGGAATTGTTTTGTTGTGGTTGGTATAACAAAAAGTAATACAGCATGCTTTGACACTGGTTGCCCTTTCCTCTAACCTTCACAAGACATGAACTACTGATTAGAGTTACTAAAACTTTTAGTTCTGTCAAGATAGTACCAAAGTTGTTTGTGAAAATCCAAAGTTTGGAGTATCCTTTTTCCTTCATTTTCTGGTTTTGGAAAGAAGATGGTGGATGGCTAGTTTGGCTTAAGGAAAACTCAAATACCACTTTAAGCGTAAATGAAGGATTACTTCTCAAGGAAGCCCTTTCTTACTGGAAAATAAGATAAGATTGACCCCACCCTAAGATCTTGCAACTTGGATACCCTTCTAGCAGAGGTCAGAGCAATTAGTAACACTGTTTCCATGTTAACAACTTCATGTCAGCCTGATGTGTTGCTTCATATGGAGGAAGCGTTATTTTCTCTAACACAAACTTAAGATCCCAAGGAGGAGCCACCTGATTTCTTGGTGGCTTCATATGAAACCTCTTTTAAAAACATTTTTACATGAGACTGCACTGAGAGAGGGGAAACCATGAGCAGACATGCTAAAATGAACAACAAATGAGCCTTGGTTGAGGAGCAAGACAGGTCAAAAAATAGTAGCTCAATCAATTAATGTAGAACTGGAGAAACACTAGTCCTGAATGGGTGCTGGTTCTTTTCTTGGCACCAACTAGAAAAACTTTTTCAGTTTACTAATATATGATTTTTTATTAGCAGGTTATCTTGCCTCCTTTAATACCTGCTGAACATTGTCAGAAAAAAGGTGCCTAAACAGTATTAAGATTGTATCATCCAGTCAGTTGTAGCTTTTTGGAGTTGGGATGTATCAAAAAACCCTGGTCTTGTGTAAGCAGATCCAGCCTGTGGTGATGCACCCTAGCCATTTCCGAAAAAAGGTAAAACCATTGATGCCTGGGCCAGAAGGGGAGTCACCACTATAATCTCTGGACAATCCTTCTGAATTTTCAGAATGATCCTGGATATTAGTGAAAAGGATGGAAGGGCAGACAGAACATTCTTGTCCATCGAAATGAAGAGACATATTTTTTCTAGGCCTTTTTACACAGAGCCCTGGAGCAGAATTTTGCAAAATGACTGTTTTAAGTGGAAGCAAAAATTTTTATTTGAGGTTCCCCCTCCCCCCATAGCTAGATCAATTCCTGGAAGATCCCCTGATTCAATTTTCATTTGTGAGAGTCTGTCCTCTCCTGTTCAGCTCGTCTGTCACACAATTTTCCTCTGATGGTATGTAAAAATGCCTTGAAAGGGAGGCTTTGCTGAAAAGCTACAGCTCAGGCTACCATGGCTAGTCTGCACACAGAGGACAACATCTGGTTCCCACTTGATTATTTATGTACCATATCACTATGGTATTGTCTGTAAGAGGTCATGGAGGCCACAGATTAATGACAAAGTTGAGTGCACTTATAAGTGACAACATCTTTTACATATGTGTGTGCGTTAGACTGCATTTTCTTTTCCAAAGACCCTGCACGTTTATCCCCACAGACACTGCTTCCTAAACAAAGTCTGAGGCATCTGTTGTGACTGACTGTGCTGAAGCTGAGAAGGAAAATCAGTGACCTATTTTCTGAGAAACTTGCTGTCTCAACCAATAAAAAATCTTCCATTTCATAAAACCCAAAACTGGAATCTGAAATGCAAGGGAATTTTGATGTCGGGACCAAGCAGATTTCGGGTACCACTGGATTTTTTTCTCATGTAGAGTCTTGCAGATACTGTAGCCCAAGTGGAAAATCTCAGGAACAGATCTAGATACAGATCTACTTTTCTTATGGAAGAAAAACTCTTTGAAATGAGGTGTCCATGAGATACGCCAGGAAAACAATCATGTCGGAAGGAATCATACAAGTCTTTTGTTAATCCTCCTGGATCACCAGTGTGTACAGGATATCCCTTACCCAGGTGAGAGATTCCTGATACTTTGAAAATGGCTCTGCAAATAAGCAAGTCATTAAAATAATAAAAAAATGTGAATACTTTGCAGTCTGCAGTAGACTATTACAAGAGATGGACACTTTGTGAATATCCTTGGAGGGGTGGATAGACAAAAAAAAAAAAACAATGCAGGGAAGTGATGATGTGATCTAGAGAGAGAAAATGTTGAGACATCAGAAATCTATGTATAAAATATGATTAAATGTAATTTTTAAATCTAAAGTTTCTAGAAATCTCAAATGGAGAATAAAAGATAAAAAGTTTTGAAGTGACATTTTAAATTGGTCACCATATCATGAATAGGTTCAAAAAGGAAGGATTAATAATTGGTATCCAGGAATATTCTCTTTGGCACCAGAAACAGACTTGAGTAAAACTCTTCTGGTATTTGAGGATGAGGGACAGCTTCTATCACTCCTGGAGAAAGCATATGCTGAATGACAAGACCAAATAGGAAGAAACACTGGCAAAAACTCAACAATACGAAAAACAAGCCAGTGAAGGAGGAGAGAAACGCCAATAAATATCCACAAGCTGAAATGTAAATGCACAAGGCACCACGTAGTAAAAACACAGGTTTATTAACGCAAAATCCTTTTAGTATAACACGTTTTCGTTACACAATGCAACTTCATCAGACAATATCAGGGAGGGGTCCCTGAGTATATATACACACATAATTGATGAATAATAAGTTAATTGATACCAATCAAGTTTTTTGGAGTTTTTTAAAAGAGACAAAACAAAAAATATATTGTTTAAAATATTTTAAAAAATATATGTATATGAAGAACAAGTTCCAGGACATAGAAACATTCATATATTAATACATTTATACAAAAGAATAAATGTTGTTTGTATGAAATATAAAAACTAAAACAAATTATATACTGATAGCCTTGAGCTTCAGCAAAGGCTTAATAGAGATGTAATCATTTAAACCAGGTTCTTTATTTGATTCCAAAAGAATCTGCCAGTAAGTTTCCTGACATTCCAATTTCACCTGCCATGGTCCACCTCTTGGGTCTTTGGTAACACCTTCTAATACAAAAAACTGGTATTTAGCTGTAGGGCATACTAATGTGTGCTTATACAGAGCGTTGGTGTTATTCTTTTTTAGTATGTCGTACATATGCTCATAAATTCTGCGTTTTAATGTACGTTCAGTTTTGCCCACATAGTATGCTGGGCAGTTTGAACAACAAGCTAAATAAACCACTCCATGGCTGTTACAGTTGAAATATGCTGTACCCTTGATGGTTTTATTGTGGGCTGAAAGATGTATTTCTTCATTGTGCACAATGTAAGAACATTGTGCACAAGATCCACATCTGTAAGTACCTTTACGTCCGTGAGAAATTTGTCGCTGGGAAAATCCTGTTTCCAGGATGTTTTTTACATTTTTCCCCTTGCGGAAAACAGTTCTAATGTCCTTGCCATGTATATTCTCCAGGTCAGTAATGTCCTTAAATATGTCCCATTCCTTACAAACAATGTCCTGAATAAGACTAGAATTTGCACTAAACCCTGTAATAAAAGCTTTTTTATAATCTAATTGATCATTCAGTCTGTTAGGGACATTGACAGATGATCCCAAGCCTAAAATAGGTCTAAACCTGTCTTTTCTACCCTCTTTGACTTCTCCCCATATGTTGTAAATAAACTCCTCTGGGTAACCTCTGTCCCTAAACATTTGGAACAGTTTGTGACATTCTACTGAGAAGTCTTCATCATTGGAAGTCATTCGGGAAACTCTGACCAATTGGCCCTTGACAATACCCCTTTTCTGATGCATGGGGTGTGAACTGTTGAAATGTATATAGCTGTTAGAAAACGTAGGTTTTCTATAAATGGTGGATCTAAAAGAACCTTGATCAATGCTGAGAAAAACATCAAGATATTCAACACCACCTTCATGTATTTGATAAGTAAATGTAAGGAAATCTGTGGTAGATGCCAAAAATTCCATAAAATCCTTTATAACATCTACAGGCCCTGTCCAAAAAATGCAGATATCATCCAAAAATCTGAAATAAGCTGTCCAATGGTCCTTGAAAGGACTGTTAAGGACAAACTTGTTTTCCCAAACAGAAAGAATGACATCTGCATAAGTTGGGGCACAATTTGCCCCCATGGCAACACCTGACACCTGCTTGTAATATTCTCCTGAAAAGTAAATGAAATTGTTGTACAGAACTAATTCCATAAGTTCCAAGATTACAAAAATATCATTGTTATTAATGCTAGGGCGGAGTGTAAGTGCCTCTTCCAACCATAATAACCCTGTCTCATGTGGTATCACAGAGAACAGGTCTACCACGTCAATAGTCAGGAATTTTAGATCAGGAACTACAAGTTCAGGGTTGGCCTGTCTCAAAAATTCCCAAGAGTCCTTGAGTGAGTGGTCAGACTTAGGCCACAAGCTCTTGAATTTCCAATCCAGGAACTTGGATAAAGGGGAGATCTTTGAACCTTGTGCGGCCACAATGGGCCTTAAAGGAGGATCCAAGATGTCTTTATGTACCTTGGGTACTCCGAAGATCGAAGGTACCCTAGGCTGAGTGTTGTTCAAGAAAGTATAGGTACTGTAATCAATGGCTTCTTGATCCAATAGATCTTTAATGGCCAAGTCAATTTTTCTGTAGGCAATATTAATTTCATTAAGTGATACTATACTGTATCTAATCTTGTTGTTTAGTATAGTATACATTTTGCCATCATATATGCCTTGGTCCATGATGACCGTACCACCCCCTTTATCTGGTTCCATGACCCTAACGCTAGTGTCTTCCCGGAGCTCGAATAACAAAGATTTTTCAGAAATAGACAAGTTAGGTGAATATCTGGTTTTCCTGAGTTGGTTCCTAATTTTTTGTTCAATCCTATTTTCCAAGTTTTTAAGCTGTGGATGTAATGGAGGATTGAAAGTACTAGGTCTATGTGGACAATTTTGGTTGGAAGATTCTCCGTTTCCCAAAATGTTTTCAAGATTAATTTTTCTTATAATCTAAAGTTTCTAGAAATCTCAAATGGAGAATAAAAGATAAAAAGTTTTGAAGTGACATTTTAAATTGGTCACCATATCATGAATAGGTTCAAAAAGGAAGGATTAATAATTGGTATCCAGGAATATTCTCTTTGGCACCAGAAACAGACTTGAGTAAAACTCTTCTGGTATTTGAGGATGAGGGACAGCTTCTATCACTCCTGGAGAAAGCATATGCTGAATGACAGAAAGGCAAAAAAAGTACAGTTGTGTAAAATCTTACATAACAGTAGATGTCCTTCTCTTCACTGTTGCAGTATTTTATACAATAGAGATCCCCTGCTAAGGGTAACCCGATGTCTGGCCAGTATACCAAAGCCTTTAGGTTATAACAGGTACACAATACGTCATCACAGTATGCTCCCCATGAATGGCGTAGCGCATAAAGGTGAAGTACGGATGTACCATCCTCAGAACTGAAAATCCCCAGTAGGAATGAAAGTTTAAGGGCACAATGAGATAACAAGTGCATCCAGAAGGAGAGAGGGAACAGGGGGAGGAGGGAGGGAGCGATTACTGTAACAGTGAAGAGAAGGACCATCTACTGTTATGGTAAAATTTTACACAACTGTATTATATGCTTCCATATCACTGCTGCTGTATTCTTTAGAATAGGGAGAGTACAAAAGCTCAGGAAGAAAGTTGGGAGGAGAAAGGACCAGCAGAGCCATCAAGGAAACCATGTAGGATAGCCCTGGCAAAATAGTCTCAAAATCCACCTTATTGTACTTCATAAAGGTATGCACAGATATAGGTGCCTCAAGAATATAACTTGCATTCAATCCCCTCATAAAAAGCACCAGAAGAAGTTACTGCTCTGGGAAAATGAGCCTTAACAGAAGGAAGTTTTTTTTTCTATGAATGGAATAACAAAACAGGAATAAATAGTTTGCTTGGAAACAGCCAAACCTAAAGATCTAGGGTGAAAGGAAACAAAAAGCTGGTCATATTTATGAATGACTTTAGTTTTATCCTAATAATATCTGAGTTGTCTATGCAAATTCAAAGTGTGAAGAACCTTCTCACTAGCAAATTGTGGAGAAGGGGAAAAAGTGGGCAAATGAACAGACTAATGAAGAGACTACTCATTAACCACCTTGGGCATAAATGAAGGGCAAGTACAAAGGGGCACCCTGTCCTTATGAAAACCCCAAAAAGGAGGAACAGCCATAAGGGGACTTACAGCTGAAACATCCATCTGGCTGAGGTAAGAGCCAAAAGAAGAACAGTCTTCCAAGAGCAATACTGTAAAGAAGTTGAAGCTGCAGGCTCAAAAGAAGCCTGAGTCAGTTTTTCCAAAACAAAATTTAGGTCCCAGGAAGGGAGTATAGGCTTTCTGAGGCTTAATGTGGAGGACTTCTTTAAGAAATTGTTTGAGTTCAAATCTAGAAACCAAAGGGGGAGTCAAAGGCAGACAAGCAGAAATAGCTGACATGTGGGCATTAACAGAAGAGTACGCCATCCCAGCATTCAGCAAATCACTCAAATAAGAGAGAACTAAAGCAACATCCACATTAAGTGGATCAAGGTTATGAGAATCAGACAGAAAATCTCTTCCATTTGGACAAATAAGATTTTCTGGTAGTGGGTTTCCTGGCCTCCTGCAGGACCCAAAGCATGTCCTCAGAAAAAAAGGTGTCCAAAAGGGATCAAAACCCTATTACCTACAATGTCAGTTGAAGACTGGACCGGTGGGGATGGATGAGAGACCCCTTGTCTTGTGTAAGGACGTCCACTCTGTGAGGTAATTTGTGAGGATTTCCCTTAGCCAAGTGCGGAAGGAGGAGGAACCAGTGCTTTCTGGGCCAAAAGGGAGTCACCAACAAGATTTTGGGAACATCCTGATCTGTCTTGAGCAAGACCTTTGGTAAAAGTGGAAGGGGAGGAAAGGCATAAAGAAACATCCCCTTCCAAGAAAGAGAGACAGCCACCCACCTTCCAAGCTAGAGGACATGGGACTCTGGTACAAAAAAAAAAAAAAAAAAAAAAGGAATTTCTCTGTTCAGAGCGGAAGCAAAAAAAAAAAATCTACTTGGAGTACCCCACTGGTGGGCAATATCCAGAAACATATCTTTGTGAAGTATCCACTCATAAGATTATGTTATGGACCTGCTCAAGAGAATCTGCCAAAACGTTCTGAACTGAAGGAATGTACACTGCCAGAAGGTTCACCCAATACTGGGCAATGATATCCCAAACCTGATGAGCTAGTCTGTACAGGAGATCAGATCTTGCCCCCCCCCCCCAAACTTGTTGATGTACCACGTCATGTGGCATTATCTGTGAAGACACTGTGGGACCCTGGAAAGAAAACGGAGTGAAAAGCCTGAACAGCCAGGAGGAGGGTATACTGGCCAGATGTCAGGTTACCCTTGGCAGGGAATCACTATTGCACAGAATATTGCAACAGTGATATGGAAGGACATCAGTCTAGTCTGATGCATGAGGGAGACTCCCTGAAAAGGTGGGAAAAGATTCCCACTGCCATCTGTAACCTGGATGTATTACTCAAACCACATCTGTCTGGGACTTCCAAGATGGCTGCACACTGAGTAACAGCTTAATTCAATCTCTCCCAGTGTGAAAACAGCAACTTAGCAGAGAAAGCCAGTGAACCTAGATTTCTGGGTAAATTTCAGTAAATGGCTAGTAAGTGCACTGCCTGGAGGCCAATCAAAAGGACCTGAAGAAAAATTGGTGACAAAAACACACTAACTGGGAAAAGTACTATAGTTGTTCAGCAAATAGCAATGAAACCTCCAGACATGACTTCCCGTAACCTAGAGGAAAGTATAAGTCAACTGCACATAGACGTGACTAAAATAAATACAACACTGATGAAGTATATCATCTCAAACAGTAAAAAACACTGAAAAATTTGAAGAAAAGGTGGCTGTATATGAGACTGCAGAAGAAGAGATATTTAAAAAAATAACAATTAGAGAACAGATCACGCAGGGAAAACTTGAGATTTTATGCTGTACCTGAGAGCTGGAAAGAACAGGCTGTATTAATTTTATGAAAGCACAAATAAGCAAGTGGAATGGTATTCCTTAACAAGAATTAATTGAAAAGGCACATCATGTGCATGTTCCAAACCTGGCTATGATAAAACAACCTAGACCTTTAATAGTAAAGACAGAATTCAGCTCCTTCTGCTGGCAAGATTGCAACAAAACTGTGGCAGAAAAATAAGAAAAAACAAAGTTGGAGCCAGCAGTGTTTGTGGAAAATGACTACTTATACACCAGGCAGAAGAGGAGTACATTTATCCCATTATTCAGGGAATGTCAAGAAGCAGGCCTGAGATTCAAACTGCTGTACACAGAAGGAACAAAATCATTTTTGATGAAGTGCATACTAAGGAAGAAATACAAAAGTTTGTCCAACAGAAACTGAGCTGTGAAACAGAAGGAGATTCTGCTACTTGTTCTTCAAGTAATAAAGACCATAGAGAGACTGTGACAGTGAGACCTTTTTCAGTGTTTCAACAGAAAATGCTTGAGAGAGGGGAAAAAAGTACAAGAGTTGACCAGAAGAATTGAGAGTACATTGTAAATGAAGCAAAGGCAGGGTTTGGTAGAATGAGATGAACAGGAATAGAAGAAAATTTGGAAATATTGGACTTGAACTTGTTAAACATGTAAGGGGGACCTAAAGTATATGCCCTACTTCATGTCATTAATGTTTGAAGAATAAAATCAGTAACTTGGAAACTAACAAATGTGTGATTACAAAGCAATAATTATATTTGTGAAACATTACTGAACACGAAAATCTGGAAATACTGGACTTATTTTTTACTTTTCTAAAGGTGTAGGGGAAGCATATGCCCTACTTCATGTCATTAATGTTTGGAAAAATACTCAGGGGAGGGGAAGAGGAGGGTGAAAGTCAACTGTAAGCAAAACCATTTTTTCTTAATAGTCCTATTTAAAATAGCGCATAGTTTTCTTTGCATTTTATAAAGTAAAGTTTTTCAGTAATTTTAAGTGTAATTGAGATACTAATGTAAATAGGTGCTCCTGTTTTTTTTTTCTTTTCATTTCTTTCTCCCTTCTTCACTTTTTCTCATTGTTCAGTTTTAAGAAATGTAGGCAATGCAATGTCATTAAAGATCTGATTAAAAGAGCATGACAAAAGAAAACATTGTGTGCCTTTTCACATTCTGGAATAGGGGAATGACTAGGTTAAGGCCGTTAGCTTAATCTAGTAATAAGTTTTAAGAGAACGTAAGTAAATGAAAAATAATATTGACTATTATAAGGCTTTTTTCTAGTAAACAGCTGTGTGTGTGGTTCACACGTCTGTAGCAGACAATCTGATAAAGAGAAATGGCTTGGAGAAAATGTCTTCTGAAAGCATTTGTTTTCTCAGCTGAGAGAACTATAAGACAAATCCAGATAGCACTTAATAGAATCACAGGCTATACCATGCATCTTAGCATGGATAACCTTTCTTTTAGGTTAGCTCAAGTCTATGTGTGTGTGGCTGTCAGTTTAGAACATTTGTGCCAATTAGAAGGGCAAAACTTCAAATATTTCAAGGTGTTCATATTTTTGTGTGTTATTATTAAGTTAACAGGTTTTAGGGGGTACTGTGTGTGTTCCTGTAGTTTTGTTTGAGGGTTTTCAGCAAAATAAAATAAAAAACTAAAATATGTGCCATGGGCTGAAATGGAAATGACAAGAAACAACTGTATAAAACATTAACCTGCCAAACAGTGCATGCATGTAACACAAAATCTGAAACTATACATTTAACAAAAAAGCGGTTATACATAAAAAAGTGGGAATGAAAATCTCTCAAGAATTACAATGCTTTCTAAAATGACTTTTTTGGCCACAAAACCAAGACCGAAAAACTAAAGGTGGAGGAGTGTACATATTCACCAAGGATATTCAAACCTCCAGGCTAGTTGCCCAACACAATGCATCTGAAATTCTCCAGGTGCAACTAACACTGGGTAAGACTGCAATCCAAATTGTAGCTTGCTACAGATCCCCCACCATGCCCCAAGATTCTCACTACACCTTTCTAAACATACTGGAAAATATTAAGATACAACCAAACACTCTAATACTGGGTGATTTCAACTACCCTGCCATTAACTGGGAAAACTACTCGGGTACCAACTCCTTTTCCCAATGGTTCTTGGAATTCATAAATTCCAATGCCCTGGATCAACTAATCCATTGTCCCACCAGGGGCTCCAATATCCTGGACCTGGGCATTACCAACATGGGAGATAGATGCTCCACACCAGTGGTCACCCCCTCATTGGTCAGGTCTGACCATAAGCAAATCACCCTCGACATCCACATCCCACCCCCTAGTACGGAAACCTCCTTAAAAAACTTCTCCAAAGCCAACTTCATGCTACTTAAGTCAGAAGTGACAAACTTCATGACACCCACGCAGATGGGATCTGGGAGTTCGATTGCAGAATCCTACACTAAGGCACTAGTACATCCACTCGTGCATGAATCAAGCCATCCCAAATAGAACCAAGATGCTCTTCTCCAAAAAAAGGAAGCCAATCTGGTGGTCCCCTGCTATAAACAAACTATACAACAGAAGGAAGAAACTGTTGCAGAAAAGAGGAAAATCCAAGGATGCAAAAAAACTCCCTCACCAGCCTCATTAAGAAGCTGAGATCCCTCATAAAATCCTCAAAAGCTAGTTATGAAAATAAAATTGCCAAAGATTCCAAAGACAACCACAAGGCATTCTCTAGTTATGTCAAGAATCTAAATGGCAATGCTCAGATCTGCTCTGAGCTACAACAGAATGGCATTAAACATACTGATCCCAAGGATATTGCCAATATCCTGGCAGATTGATTTAGTGCCAACTTCACCCCCTCTCACACCCTAAAAGGGCCCATCTCAATACCAAAAGATTGTCAAATTCCAGTAATCTCTGCCACACAGGTAGAAACTGCATTCTCCAAAGCTAAGACTACAGCATCCATGGGACCAGATGACATCCCATGCTGTGTACTACATGAACTACAAACTGAACTGGCACCTCACCTAAGTGTCATGTTTAGTCATAGCCTCACTTCAGGCTTTGTGCCCACTGAGTGGCGCACAGCTACAGTTATCCCACTCCACAAGGGAGGATCCACCTTGGATCCCGGGAACTACCGTCCCATCAGTCTGACAAGCCTGATCTGCAAGGACATGGAACGCATTATCATGGAACTTATAAACAAAGACAATCTTCAAACACTGGTCCCCACCCAGTTTGGCTTTGTGAAGGGCTGATCTTGTCTACTGAATCTGAATGACTTCTTCGAATTAGTCTCCAGAGCTGTGGACAAGGGTAAGGCAGTCTACACAGCCTATTTGGACCTTGCCAAGGCCTTCAACACCATCCCCCCACTCTGGAATCACAGATAAATTTATTAAGATGGGCATAAATCCCTACGTCACTCGATGGGTTGCCAACTGGCTTACTGACAGAACCCAGACCATAAAAGTAGCAGACTCCAAATGTAGCTCCAGACAAGTGACAAGTGGAGTACCTCAGGGTTCAGTCCTGGGATCACTCTTGTTTGGCATCTACTTCTCTGAAGTACAGGCCAACACTAAGGGGACTCTGGCTAACAACATTCACAGATGACTGCAAACTGGGAGCCATTATTGAATCTCCAAATGATGTGGATATTCTACAAAAGGGCCTGGTGCCAGAGCCATGGGTTCAAGCTTAATGCCAAGAAATGTATAGTTATCCCCTTTGGAAAAAAACGTGTACCCATAAATTACCACATAGGTGGCAGGACGCTAAACATCGAAAGTGTGATGAGAGACTTAGGGACACAGGTGGACAGTGGTCTCACTTTCGATAACCACATGGCCACACAAGTCAGGAAATCCTATGTGGCACACCTCATCACTAAGGGCTTTTCATCCAGAAAAAAGGAGTTCATTGTCCCACTGTATTCATCCCTCATTAGACCCATTATAGAGTATAATGCCCCATTTGGTATGTACCTCACAAGACATCTGCAACAGCTGGAAAGGCCACAGAAATACCTCACTAAAAGAATCACAAGCCTAAAGCAGATGCCATATGCTGACCGTCTAAAAAAAACTCCAGCTATACTCTGTGGCATATCATCTACTCAGAGGCGATCTCTACTTAACATACAAGGCCATGTCAAATCCTGAGCTGTTGGACATGCTCCACTTAAAGAAATCCCAATCCCTCAAAGCCACACGCTCCAGGGATCTAAACCTTGTCATCACAATGAACAAAACATGCTGGAGGGATTGGTTCCTGACCCAGAGACTCCCCATACTCTGGAATAGACTGCCCATGCAAAGTACAGTTATATTGCAAAGTGCAGTCAAAGTACAGCCATTTTGAAAAGTTGCTTGTGCTGTATGCATTTATTCACAGAAAGCTGCCATTTTAGAGCGTTTCTTACACTGTGCAGAGTTATTTCGTAAGTACAGCCATTTTTAAAGGTTCTTGTGCTGTATACAGTTTATCTGCAAAGTACATTCATCTCAAAGTGTTTCTTACTCTGAGCTTTTTCCACTGCATACAGTTTATTCACCAAGTACAGTCACATCAAAGTATTTCTTACACTGAAAAGGAGTGGTTTCATAAAGTACAATGATTTCAAAATTTTCTTGTGCTATAGAGACTTACTTGGCAAACTGCAGTTATTTCAAAGAGTTAGTTGTACTATTGCGCATAATTACAAGTAATGGCATAAAATTCTGACATATATATATATATATATATATATATATACATACATATACATATATTTTCATGTATATTTGTATATAATTTCAAGCACCTTCACTGCTGTTGTTGATATGGCAGAGGCATTTTGCAGACCAAATCCACTTGTGTTTGATCATAATATAGCAGAGAACTGGAATGTATTTGAGCAGGAATACAATATTTTTATACAAGCAGCTTTTTCCAACAAAGATGCACGTACAAGGGCATTCATTTTGCTTAACGTAGCTGGGTCAGAAGCCATTGAAAGAGAGCGTTCATTTGTGTATGCACCAGAAATACATGTAGGAAAATGGGCAAACCATCATATTGTGGTAACGGCTGAATCAAAGTTAGACTCTGATTGATTAAAAAAAGAGATTATGTTCTTACCATAACATTCCATGTGTGTTGTCCATCTCGATCTTTATTTTCACTGAGTTGGATCAGTCTCTGCCTTTCCAATAGCTTGAAGTCTTCAGCAAAGCCCAAGGGCCTCTTCCCTACCCAGAATGCAGTTCCCCCACTTCCTCAGATCTCGTTTCCCCAGAGATAGAAATCATATTATTCAATAATATGGAAACTACATAAACAACAATAGAACCTCTGAGGCTACAGAGATCCATGAAACCATAGTCCACTTAGTCTTCCATGAGGGGGATGGAGGGCAGGGTTTTGAGAATATAGGTCGAGATGGACAACATATATAGAACGTTAATAAGAACATAACTTCTTTATATGTTGTTGTCAATCTCGGCTTTATTTTCACTGATGGGACCATGTCCCAAACAATGTAATTCCTGGGTGGCTCCTGGAAGAATATTCCTCAGAACCATACAACCAAAGGAAGCCCTACTCCTGGAGGCCAAATCCACTTTGTAATGAGTAATAAAGGTATGTGGTTTAGCCCACGTTGTTGAAGCACAAATACTGTCACATGAAAGCCTTGCTTGAAAGGCAGCTGAAGTTGCTACTGATCTGGTAGAGTGTGCTTTAACAGGAAAGGGAAGAGGTTTGCATTTTGAGGAGTAGACGTAAGCTATACAAAGGGTTAGCCATCTAGACGATGTAACTTTTGAGATCGGTAGACCTTTTCTAGTCTCAGAGTAAGATGCAAAAAGTTGATCAATTTTCTAAAAACTGAAGTTCTGTGCAAGTAGAAACGCAAATGTCTATATACATCTAGAAGATGTAAAGAGTATTCGCCTTTGATTTGGTAATTAGAAAAGAAAACCGGTAACTCAATAGTTTGGTTTAGGTTGCTTTCCAATACAACTTTTGGGAGGAATGAAGGATTGATACATAAAGAATCTCTATCCTTTTGAAAAATTAAATATGGATGTTTTGACAACAGAGCCTGTAGTTCTGACACTCTTCTGGCTGAGATGATAACTACCAAGAAAAGTGTTTTGCAAGACAAAAATTTTAAATTGCATGTTGCTGAAGGTTCAAAGGGGGGGTGGTGGATATTTGTTAAAATTAAGTTAAGATCCAGGAGGGGGGGTTGCTTTTTTGTATGGAGGTCTAATCATGGTTGTTCCCTCCAAAAAGATTCTGCAGAGTCTGTGCAACATAAACCGTTCTCTCCTACATGGCAATTTGAAATTGCTGCTAGTTGGACCTTAACAGTAGATGCAGCCACACCTTCATGAAAAAGTTTTGTTAGAAACCCCAGTATAGTATCAATGGGCGCAGAAAAGGGATCAACCTGATTATCAGTTGCCCAGATTACAAACTTATTCCATTTACTCTTGTATATCTTACATGTGGAATTTTTATGGGAGAATAGCAGAATATTTTTACCAGAGATGACAGACAGGGAAACCTGGCAATCAAGGGAACTGGAATAGCCATGCTGTCAACTTGAAGTTGTGAAGGCTGGGATGTACCATTCCCAACGAGTGCATCAGTAAATCTGGAACCGGGTCCAGAATCCATGGTTTGTCCCAGAGATGAGGCTGTAGAAAGGGAAACCATATTTGACAAGGCCAATAGGGAGCAATTAGGATTATCGTGGTCTCCAACAACCTCAGTTTCTATAATAACTTGGGAATGACAGGAATAGGAGGAAAGGCATATAGGAGTCCCAAAGGCCAATCATGAACAAGTGCATCCCTTGGTGACTCCCCCTCTGGCGGGATTAAGGCAAAATAGTTGCTGCATTTGGCACTGGTGGATGATGCAAAAAGGTCGCAGCAAGGCTGGCCCCATTTCTGGAAAATTTCTTCCACTACTACTTGATGGAGGGACCACTCGTGAGGCCATAATATGGCCCTGCTCAGCTTGTCCACAATCACGATGGATTTCCTCTGGATATGCATTGCAATTACAAAGCGATTGGAGAAAGTTGCCCAATGCCAAACCCTTACAGCTTCTTGACAAAGGTAATAAGGTCTGGAACCCCCTGCTTATGTAACAGACCACTGACATAACGTCCGACTGAATTGCTATGGTTCCTAGAGGGAGACAGAGTCTTGAAATGCCTGCAGTGCTAATAGCACTGCTGTCATCTCTAAGATGTTTATATGCAAGTGAGCCTCATGTTTTTGCCAGGTTCCTTGGACAGTCTTTCTCAGATAATGCCCTCCCAACCCATCTGGGAAGCATCCGTGGTTACTACAGCTTGGGATTGAAGGAAGGTAAAGGAATGGCCCTGAGACACCGACAGAGAGTGGATCCACCACACCAGATCCTTCTTGCAAGATCTGGTTATGAGAACCTTGTGAGACATTGGTAGCTCTAGAATTGACCACTGTGTGGAAAGCAGCCATTGTAGAGTCCTCATGTGTAGACATGCTAGCAGGATGAATATAATAGATGCTGCCATATTTCCCAAGGTCTATACTATAGTATCAGTTTTGACGTGGCTTGATTTTTAGTTGCCCGACATGTAGGTGAATGTCTAGTACTTTGTCTTGAGGAAGTCTCAGTACAAGGTTGACTGTGTTTATTTCTGCACCTACAAAAGTTAAGTTTTGAGATGGCTCCAAGGAGGATTTGTCATAATGTATAGATAATTCTTAGTTTGGAGCAAAGCTGAAGTGCATAGTCTCTGGCTTGTAGCAGAAGATGCCTGGTGGAGGCGGTTATGAGTCAGTCGTCCAAATATGGAAACACCTGGAATCCCTGGCGTCTAAGGTGTGCCACCACTACTGCCATGCATTTCGTGAACACTCTGGGGGGCTGCAGTGAGACCAAAGGGCAGAGTTCAAAAACGGAAATGACTGGCTCCTAGCCAGATGCGCAAGTACCTTCTGGATCGTCTTTCCATCTTGATGTGATAGTACGCATCCTGAAGGTCTATAGAGCACATCCAGTTGTCTTTTCACAGGAATGGAATTATAGACTTAAGTGTTACATCTGCAACTTGATTTTCTTCACTGATTTGTTCAGTTCGCTTAGGTCCAGTATTGGTCTCCAGTCCTCTGTTTTCTTTGGAAGCAAGTAAGTACCGGATCCTCTCTAGTCTGCAGGGACTTCTTGGATGAATCTTTTGCTGAGCAACTTTTGAATTTCTAACATTGCTTGTTCCTGTTGACTGGGTGGAACATCTGTAACTGACTTGTTTGCGAGAGTGGGGAAGGAAAATGGAATTATATAATCCCCGGATATTATGTCTTGCACCCATTTGTCGTCAGTGATGTTTTGCCAGGTTTCGAGGTGCAATGACAATCGACCCCCAACTGCCTCCAGAGATGAGCAGTCAGGCACTCCTTCAGGAGTGCTGAAAGGGTCTACCAGAAAAGGATTCTATGTTCTCTGGAGCCTTGATTTTGCAGATCCCTTCTGCCGCAAGGATGGCATCTTCCATTACTGATCCTCCCTCTGCCTCTGGGGGAACTACCATCCTGTGTGTCCTGGTAAGACCACTGAGATTTCCTGAACCACATCTTCTCTCTACCCCTCTGACCTTTTGGATATGTTCTAGTGGGTGTGGAAAAACATACTCCAATGACAGATAGCACCTTACCCTATTGCTCACACAGAGTTAGCGTTTCTTTGACTTTTGGCCCAAAAAGGAATGAGCCATCGAAGGAAGCATTAACAAAAGAAGATTTAAATGGCTCCACAAAGTCACAAAAGTGCATCCAAGCCTGCCTCTTTATAGAGATGCCCAATCCTGCTGCCCTATTCACTCGATATGCTGCATATGAAATGAGTCTCATGGATGAGTTAACAACTGACTTGAGGGTAGCCAGCTGTACACTGATCTTATCTGCCGCCGCATCAGCTACAGCTCCTTGCAAAGTCTCATGACGTGAGTAAGATAATTCAGCGATCTCAATGTGAAAGCCACTGAAGAAAAAACATGTTTCCCATACCTATCCATAGTTCTAGAATCCCTATTAGGAAGACGGATAGTGGAACTAGTTTTGGAGAGTTCCTTCTTTGTGGTTGCCACCACAACCATGACATCAACTGCTACACCCTTTGTAAGGAAAGTTTGATCCTTAGGGGCTGTAATGTACCTATTTGGCCTCCTAGGAGTAGGTGCTATGGCGTCTGGGGTCTCCCATGCCTTCTGAGAGATTAATTGGATAAGCTTGTCAAAAGGAGGCATCATCCAGGACATTGAAGGGTAGGATCCGAAAACCTTCAGGTATACAGACTCCTCAGTAGAAGGTGAGGACTGCCAGTCACCTCTCTGTTTCAGGTTTTCGAGGATGTAAGCAGACATCCTCAGGAGGTGACCATGGGAACCCTTCTGCTTCATCGAGGTCAGTATCTGAAGTGACAGACTCCTGCAGGGAGCCAAGAGGCTTCCTCTTGCATGTTCTTCTCTGAGGGAATTCTTCAGTGGGGTATTCTGGAGAAGTTTCAGAAGGGGGGGGGGGTTCTCCTAACATCCTGCGGCTTTGAATCTCTGTGATCCTGTGGACAGTGGTGAAGAGGAAAAGACACTTGTGCTTTGGAGGGAGGAAGCTCCGATGGAGACTGTGCCTGAGGAAAGTACAGTTGTGTACACCTACCATAAATGTAGATGTTCGAGTGTCTTCACTGCTGCAGTCATGACTGTAGGGTTCTCCCCTGCCGGCAGGCAGCCCTCGGTCGGCCAGAATCCCAAAGTCTGGGTCCGGCGTCGGCTGTTCAACCATGCTACCTGATGTCAAAGCGCCAGCAGTATAAAGCTGACAGCCGACGCCATCTTCTCCAGTTTTTCTTGCCCCAGATGTCAGGAGTCCCAAAATGAAAAAGGTCCCATAACCTTTGCAAATACACCTCAGAAGAATGGTGAAAAAAGGAAATACACAAAAGTAAAAATAAGAGGGGACAGGAGGGAGGGAAACCCAGACTGCAACAGTGAAGACACTTGAACATCTACATTTATGGTAGGTGTACACAACTGTACTATGTTCATGTTTCACTGTTGCAGTCTGACTGTAGGGTAGAATCCCAAAGCTGAAAGAAAGGGAGGTGGTCATAAAGAGGAAGGGGCGGCTAAAAGGCCCTGCAAGACTGCAGAGGCAAAGCCTGCCCTAGACTTAGAGTACAGAGGTAGATTGTAGTGCTTAGAAAAAGTATGCACTGAACTCCAAGTTTTAGCTTCCAAAATGTCCTTGGTAGGAACTCCCCTGAGTAAGGCCGCAGAAGTGGCAGCAGCTCTGGTGGAATGAGTCCGTATACTCCCTGGGATTTGCTTTCCATGGTGAGAATAACAAAATCTGATTCCATGAGCAATCCATTTAGAAATGGTCTGTTTTGAAATGGCTTTACCTTGGGAACTTGAAGCATAAGAAACAAACAATTGTTCTGATTTTCTGATGTCCTTGGTTCTGTTCAGGTAAAAACGTAGTTGTCTGTGTACATCCAAGAAATGTAAGATCCTTTCCCCTTTATTTTGAGGAGTGGGGAAAAAGGTTGGCAAGTGGATAGTTTGATTTAAAGCCACTTTGGAAACCACCTTAGGCATGAAGGTAGGATTAGTCCTCAAAGATACCCAGTCTTGATGAAAAATAATATAAGGTTCCACAGCCATAAGAGCTTGTAACTCTGAAACTCTCCTGGCAGAGGTTAGGGCTAACAGAATGGCTGTCTTCCACGATAAAAACTTGGAGTCAGAAGAGGCAGCAGGCTCAAAAGGAGGCAAGGTTAGTTTTTCCAAAACATAGTTGAGATCCCAAGCAGGAATAGAAGGAGATCTAGGAGGTATTAAGTTCTTAGCTCCTACGAGAAACTGTCGCATGAGCTGGTGGGAAAAGATTGGAGGGTCTGCATTATAATGAGCAGAAATAGCAGAGGCATGTATCTTAATGGAAGAGAAAGAGACCCTTATGTAAGAGATCTGTCAAGTAAAGTAAAATTAAAGGAATGTTAGGAAGAAGAGGATCAGAATCCTGAGCCTGCATCCAGGAACAAAATCTTTTCCATTTTCCTGCATAAGATTTTCAAGTGCTAGGACGTCTGGCTTCTAAAATGACATCCATAGCCTGCTTGGGCAGTAAAGAAGAAATCAAAGGCCCTGGATTAACCAGGCCGCCAGGCTGAGAGTTCTGACATGAGAGTGTAGAACCTGACCCTGATGTTGGGTCAGAAGGTTCGGAGACAGAGGTAAAACCCAAGGGGGCTCCAGGCATAGGTTTTTTAGAGTTGGATACCAAAACTGCCGAGGCCAATTTGGAGCCAGCAAGATTATCATCTTGGGCTTGTCCTGTTTTATCGTCAATAAAACCCGTGGAAGAAAAGGAAGAGGCGGAAAGGCATATCCCGAGATGTTCCTCCAACTGAATGACAGGGCGTCCACTTTCCAAGCTTCTCTGTGGAAAGTCCTGGTGCAAAAAGTCTGTAGTTGATGACTGAGATGGGATGCAAAGAGGTCTATGTGAGGACATCCCCTGACTGCTATCATCCTGAATATTTTGGTGTCCAGCATCCACTCATGTGGATCCGAAAGATTTCTGCTCAGACTGTCTGCCAGTAAGTTTTGTTTTCCTGGGAGAAACTGAGCTTGAAGATCCAGATTGCAAGCTAGAGCCGTGTTCCATAGATCCATGGCTAGTCTGCAAAGGGGGTAGGAATGAGATCCCCCTTGCTTGTTTATGTACCACATAACTATGGTGTTGTCTGTCCGTATTAACAGTTGTCCTGGTTGTAAAAGATTCCTGAAGGCCAATAGAGCTTTCTGAACGGCTAACATTTCCTTTAAATTGATATGCAGGTGCTTCTGATCCTTTGTCCAAAGGCCCTGCAAACAATTGCCCTGAAAATGGGCTCCCCAAGCATAATCCGAGGCGTCCGTGGTTAGAATCTGAGAGGCAGGAGGCAGACAGAAGGGCTTCCCTTTGTTTAGAGCATATGCCCTGGACCACCAAAGAAATTCCTTTTGAAGGCAAGGAAGGACGGAGATCAGTATGTCTAAACTGTGGCAATGCTGAGACCATACACCTTTTAGCTACCACTGTATTTTCCTCATGTGTAGTCTTGCGTATGGTACGAGAAGGATGCAGGAGGCCATGTAACCCAAAGCCTGCAGGAATTTCCTTGCAGATAGATGAGTTAAAGTTGCCAAGGTTCTGAAAGTTGAAGCCAGCTGTAACTGTTTTTCGGATGTCGGAAATGCCATCTGGGTTGTGGTGTTTAGAAGTGCACCCAGAAAAGTTATCTGTTGTGATGGTGTCAAATTTGACTGTTTACAGAGAATCCCAGGAACTTGAGGAGGTTCTGTACAAATTCTAGATGCTGGAGTAAGACATCCTTGCTGTCTGCCTGAATTAGACAATTGTCCAGATAAGGGTAAATTTGAATTCCCTTGAGTCTGCAGTAAGCTACTACTGGAGCCAGGCATTTGGTGAAGACCCTGGGCGCAGTAGATAATCCAAAGGGCAGCACAGAGAATTGAAAGTGCCTCGATCCGGCTTTGAACGTGAGGTATTTTCTGCGATCCTGCCTGATGGGAATGTGTAAATATGCCTCCTTTAAATCCAAAGTTACCATCCATGCATTTCTGGACAGCATTGGAAGTAGCTGCTGTAGAGTAAGCATCTTGAATTTTGGAATCTCTAGAAAGGTGTTCAAGACTGAGAGATCCAGAATGGGTCTCTATGAGTTTTACTACCTTGGGACTAGAAAGAGCCTTGCATAAAAACCTTTTCCCATCTCTGAAAGAGGAACCAGTTCTATGGCATTTATAGCCAAAAGAGCTTCCACCTGGTTTAAGGCCTCCGTCCATTGAGGTTTTGGAAGGTCTGGCCATCCGCTTGGCCTTGGCAAGGTATGAAAATGGAATTTGTAACCTCTTAAAACCACATCCAAAACCCATTTGTCTTGGGTTATTTGAGTCCAATTTTGATAAAAAAGAGAGAGTTTTCCTCCGAGAGGGGCTTCCAGGTAAGAAGTTCCTGTAGCCCAACAGAGGGAGTCATTGAGTTTGTTTCCTTTGAGATTGTGACCTGTCCTCTTCTCCCCTAGGGGTGGAAGCAGTCCACTGTCTTGGTCTATAAGCAGCATGTGTTTGAGGCCTCCCTCTGGAACGTCTAATATCTACCCCTCTGAGGCCTGTCTGAAGTGGGAAAGGACCAATTTTTTGAAGGCCAATTCCTGCTAAATCTGTTTGCATGGATTTCACCTTATCCTCCATCTTTTTAATCACCTCTTCGGCTTTTGATCCAAACAAAACATTATGCTGAACAGGAGCATCCAATAATTTAGCCTTTACTTGTTCAGGTAAATTTTGTTCCTTTAGCCATGCATGCCTTCTAATGACTGTGCCAGAGGCCACAGCCCTACAAGAAGCCTCCAAGGCATCAAATCCACAGTGTAAACCATGCTTCCCAACCTGTTCAGTGGCATGCAATAAGTCATGTAATTCCTTATCATCTGCACAGGCAGAAATGGAAGTAAGCTTTTGTTTTAAGACAGACAACAGAAATTGCTGGTATTTAAACATATGAAACTGACAGTTTAAAGCCCTAATGGACAAAGTAGCAGAAGTGTACACCTTTTTGCCCCATCTTTCTAAGGATCGAGAATCCTTTTCAGTAGGAATGGGATTTTTTGCAGAAGCGCCTTAACTCCCTTAGGACCCTGAGAAATGGTTTCAGGGTCAGCAGAAGGGTTCTTGTATAAAAACTGATGGGAATCAGGAACCCTGTAATATCTATCAGGCTTAACAGGAGCAGGAGGAAAAGAGTCAGGGGTTAAGTTAGCCTCCGAAAAGGGATCATCCACAATATCCAAAACAGGAGGAATAGCCAGGGGTCTATGTTGGGGAAGAAGAAATTCCCTCAGTCTTTTCTTGGATTCCGAATACTCCTGTCCTTCCCAGTGGAAATGTTCCCTCATTTCATGCAAAGTTTCCCCAAAAGAGAAATCCTCAGGGGGAGAAGCTGAAGGAATGGATTCTTCAGCATCAGGATCCTCATAAGGAGGGAAAGAATATTCCTGATCAGAAAAAGAAACTGAGGAAACAGAAACCTGATCAGAGGAATCATAAGAAACATCCTGCCTTGGCCTTTTGTCTGGAGGGGGATGAGAACCCCTAATCATAGTAAGTAAATCCTCCGCCATCTTGAGTAACTGTTTCTGTGACTTGGGAGCCGGTTCAGAAGAGGCCTGTGTAGAAGTCTTTGATTTTGAAGGAGTCTTTGCCTTTGTCTTTGGCTTTGCCTTTATTAGTAGCTGAGTAGGCCTGAAAACCCCTTCGGAAGCCAGTACCTGCACAGCGGCTCCGGACCCATCCGAAGGAGCATTGTCCAAAGGTCCTGCAACAGAAATATTTAAAGGCCTGGTTGGCTCCTCATGAGAGTCCGTTTCGGCCATCGGTTCTGAAATGGCCGACAACAGGGGCTGCAAAAGCGCCTCACTGACGACGGCCGAACCTGAAGCTGGCTCCGCTTGTGCGCTATCATCAGATTTGGACCTCGGAGGCCTGTCTTTATCCTTGCGACGTTTGTGAACTCTGGTAGCCAGGACCGTATCCGACGACATTTTGTAGTTAAAGCGCCTACCGAAGTAATGAAAAGCAAAATCGTACCTTTGCTTAATTGTACGTTGATTGAATCTAGCACAAAACTGACAACTAGCTACGTTGTGGTCAGGGCCCAAGCAAGGAATACAGTAAGAATGAAAATCCTTATGAGGTATTTGCTTCCCACATGAAATACAATTATTAACTTTTTCTGACATCGGAGTGGAGCAAGAAAAAAGTTTCCCCAACGGGGTACTTCGCTTTGAGTGGAGAAGAAAGTCTTTGGACCGAAGTATATAGAAAAATTCGTCAGGAGTCAGCCGACCGGCACTTGCGAACTGCTATCACCGCACGGCAAGAAAGACTGGAGAAGATGGCGTCGGCTGTCAGCTTTATACTCCTGGCACTCTGACATCAGGGAGCATGGTTGAACAGCCGACGCCGGACCCAGACTTTGGGATTCTGGCCGACCGAGGGCTGCCTGCCGGCAGGGGAGAACCCTACAGTCATGACTGCAACAGTGAAACACGATGAACATCAGTCATCATCCTCCTCATAACCTCAAAAGCAGACCACCCCTGTTCTGAGCAACTCCCTGGACCGGACAACAAGGATGTCTGGCCCGAGAGAGCCCTCAGCGTAGGAGAGGGAAGCTCAGAGGAAGAGGTAGGAGCCAAACCCATCCAAGCCAAGGCCCCAAGAGATGATGCGGGATTCCATGTGACCCAAATCTGATCCAAGGACCCAACCAGCAAGCCTCGGCTCCCAGAGGTTTCCTGCTCTGACTGGGTGGAAACACGCGAGGTGGAAATTGGATCTGAAGAGCCAATAGGTGGTCATGGATCCGATACAGACACTAGCAGGATATCAGAGTCTTCTGGCTCTGAGGCTGAGGGATGGCTCAGAGGATGAGTAGGCACCACTGGGGTAATGCGAGTCTGATCAGACTCCTTTGGGTTTGGATCCAGAACAGCCTTGGCCAAAGCAGGGGTCTTAAGAAGCCTCTGCACTACTCTGTCTACATCTTCGTCTGAGAGGCTCCTGGTCAACCTTATAGACAGTGTTTGGGATATGATTTTAGCAAGAAAAGGCAATGGAAACTGAGCAGTGATTGGTACCAAGGATGAAGATTGGCTCCAATAACTACACTCAGATGTCAGTGGGGACTTTGGAGCCGACTTTGTGGAGGTGTTCGGATCCAAATGTTTGGAATGATCGAAGGAGGTCCCTGGATCTGTAGCAGCTGTCTGCGCATAGGTACTGTCGGAACAGACATCTTTGATCGCTTGGTCCTCAGCTCTGACAAAATTTTCGAGTGGGAGATGACCGTTTCCCTGACCTCTCAGACTTGTCAGATTTAGGAGACACGGGATCTGAAGAAATAGCCCTAGAGAAGGGGGGGGGTCTAATCAACCCCTTCATAATCCACTTGCTTTTACATTCTAATAATGCCCTTGAATTAAAGGCATAATAAATAGAGCATGATTCTTGCAAATGAAGATGGCCCAAACCGTAAACGTACAAGGTGTGTGAATCACTGAGGGGGATCTTCTTGCTGCATTTCTTAAAGCTCAAAGGCTTACCTTCCTTTTGGAACATATTAGAAGGCAGCTTAATGAAAGCACTAAATTAGAAAAGCTAACTAATCCACAAAACCTCTATTATTAAGCTATATTAAACAATATTAGCAGCAATAACAACAACAATAGAGATAATAAAGAAGGGAAGTCCTCCTATTTAAGTGAACTTCAAGGGGCAAGATGAAGGTGAGGGAGCAAGGTGGGAGTTCTCCAACTTAAATGGACATTCAGAAGAGAGGGAAAGTCCTCTAACTTAAATGGACTTTGAAACAAGAAAAAAGTCCTCTAAATTAAATGGACTGCAATAAACTTTGGTTGACTGCTCTCTAATTAAAATGGACGGTAACCGATAAGGAAAGACTCACTGCAACTATAATCAATTCCAGAAGAAGGGGGAGGGAACACCTTCTAAGTAAAATGGGTGTGTATTGACACTCAAGCTAAGAAAGGGTATTGACAGAGAGAAACTAGCGGAAAATTACAATTAACTAGTAATTATACAAAATAAGAGAAAAATATAATTAGACTTAGCCCTGAGCTTGCTTGAAAAACCTTCTCGCTGTGCAGCAAACTAGATCTGAGGAAGTAGGGGAACTGCATTCTGGGTAGGGAAGAGGCCCTTGAGCTTTGCTGAAGACTTCGAGCTATTGGACTCCTCAGATCCAACCCATCGGTGAGAATAAAGGTGAGACTGACAATAACACATTGTAAATTTAGAGAAATCTGCAACCCCCAGACAAATGTTACATTAGAGAGGCACTTATTTTATACAGGAGACCAAAAGCCAGGTGAAATGTTTGCAGCTTATATCACTGACTTGAGAAACAAAGCTAAAACATGCAGATTTGGTGACTTGAAGGATGAGTTAATAAAGGACAGGCTTGTGTGTAATGTTAATAGTGCTGCGGTGAGAAAGATTTTACTTCGTGACAGTGATTTAACATTACGCAAAGCCATACAGAGTTGTCAAATCCATGAGCTCACAAAGGCTTACAAGTGATAAGAGCACGGTTTCAGCAGCCTCTAGAGCAAATGCAGACAGCATGCGACAAATGGCAAACAGAAAACGGCCTAGACACATGGCAGCAGCTACCTCTGTAGGAATGCCAGGGAGAACCTGGAACTTTCTAGCAAGTTACAAGACTAGCTCAGTAAAAAGGGCATGCTCAGTACAGTATAAGAGTGACCAAAAAAAGTCCAAAAGCACAAAACACAGTATACAGCTCAGCAAGCTCCTGCCTGGTGCCCTGCAGTGTTCTACAGCAGCAGAGACAAAAGAGAGACTTTGGAGTGATTAAGTATCATTTTTCCGCATTTTCTTGCTGCCTTTAGCTAATTCCGCCTAAAACACAGATTTTCTAGAGTTTCTGTGATTTAAAAAGCTTGTTTCAGCTACATATGGTACTTATTTTACTGCCTGCACTTTAACAAAGTCGTTTTTGTGTTTAAATTACCTGTTTACAACTGTTGTAGGCTACACACTCAAGTGTGATAACCATTTCTGTGCATTTACAGTGCTTTTTTGATTGTATGTGCTTTATTTTTTGAAAAAAAAAAAAAAAAACACAGATTTTATATATTATAGAGATATATATATATAGATATATATATATATATATATATATATATATATGTATATACACACACTTGTTTTCCCACCTTTCTAAGCTAGTACAGTCCAGTTTTCAGGTTAGTGCCGAATTCAGGGCTGTGTTACAAGTTTCTGTGTTTGCTGCCTGCACTTTAACAAAGTCGTTTTTGTGTTTAGATTACCTGTTTAACAAGTGTGATAGCCATTTCTGTGCATTTAAAGTGTTTTTTTTATTGTATCTGCTTTATTTTCTGAAAAAAAAAAAACAAAAAAAATTATACTTGTTTTCCTGCCTTTCTACGCTAGGTTTTTGTGCTAGTATACAGCTCAGCAAGCTCTTGCCTGGTGCCCTGCAGAGTTCTACAGCAACAGAGAGACAGAAGAGAGCCTTTGGAGTGATTAAGTATCATTTTTCTGCATTTTCTTGCTGCCTTTAGCTAATTCCACCTAAAACGCTGATTTTTTAATATGATTTAAAAAGCTCGTTTTAGCTACATACTGTACTTATTTTACTGCCTGCACTTTAACAAAGTCGTTTTTGTGTTTAAATTACCTGTTTGTTGCAGGCTACACATTCAAAGTTGATAGCCATTTCTGTGCATTTAAAGTGTTTCTTTGTATCTGCTTTATTTTGTGGTAAAAAAAAAATTATATATATATATATATATATATATATATGGGTCTATATGACTTGGTCGACAGTTCATATGATCGACACTCATTTGGTCGACAGTTCATTTGGTCGACAGTTCATTTGGTCGACAAGCAGATTTGCCCCCCTCCCCAATGTTGTGCAACCCTGGAGTTGATATATATAGCTAGGGGGGGTGTGGGGGGCACAGCCCCCCACATTGGGGGGTGTGGGGGGAGAAGCCCCCCACCTAAAATGCTTGTCGATCAAATGAACTGTCGACCAAATAAACTGTCGATCATATGAACTGTCGACCAAGTTATATAGACCCATATATATATATATATATATATATATATATATATATATATATATATATATATATATACACACACTTGTTTTCCCGCCTTTCTAAGCTAGTATAGTCTAGTTTTCAGGTTAGTGCTGAATTCAGGGCTGTTACAAGTTTCTGTGTTTGCCCATACCTTACTTGGATAGAAGAAAGTTTCTCCGTTCACTGTGAGAGAGGGAGATTTGAGCAGCCTATCTGTCCCTGGAGGAGTGGTTTCAACCCAGAAATTAGCAGTTTATTGGCCATTTTAGGCTAATTTCTATCTCTTTCATTTCCCTGCTATAAAACCTGCATTTGCAAGGTTTTGCTCACCAGGCAGCACCGATTAGCTAGGGTATAACTATTCCCAGCTCCACAAAGTCTACTCTTCAATTTTTTCCTTGGAACAAGACAAACTTTCAACTTAAGCACTCAAACCATTCACTTCTCATCCCGGCGCTTGCTCAAAATTCATAGCAAGCACTAATAAACCTTAGCACTAGACCCCCCCAATACTGTAGAGAATGACAAGGCTCTCTATTCGACCTTACCAGCCAATCAGCAAAATAGTTCACTGTACCTATCCAGACATGTCCAAAGGGCAGTTTCAGGTGTACTCTCCAGTCTAACTGGTGAATCTGGGCATTTTGAGGCAATGTTACAATTGCCTCATGTACATAGACAACCCTCTCCTCCTTCCACCAAACACCAATACATGCGAGAGATGCAATTATAGAGCCAAACTGGAGGCTAAGCTCTCTCAACCCAAGACTGGACCAGGCAGTCAAGAGGAGAAGGGAATTACTTGCATCACACCACCAGTCTCACATAGACCTATAAAACCAGCACTGGCAAAAAAACACACATAAATATACGAAAACATACTCAGAGGCTCTAAATAAAAATCTGCAGAAGCAACAGAGACCTCCAAAGAAGACATCCAAGCAACCTCCATCCCCCAACACAAACCATGAAACACATACTTCACAAAACCAGTGTGCCACACAATCACAGCCCTTAAGGCAAAATAACATACCCAACACACTAGTAATAGGTGACTCTATAGTCAGGCACACTGACATTCCCACTCACTAGGCTGAAAAAGAAGGTTACTGTTAGCTGCCTGTCGGATGCCAGGATCCGCCACACAACAGAACCACTCAGGTCACTCCAGAACAAGTATAAATATGACTCTGTCATTGTCCATGTTGGTGTGAATGACCTGAACTGTACCTCTATTGACTACATGAAGAGAGACATGGAGGAGTTCTCTGATCACGTAGCCCAAGCCGGTATGACCCTGAGTAGCATCCTGCCCTCACCAAGAATGATACCACGGTATAGAGAGAAACAAATTATCAATTTCAGCAATTGGCTAAGCTTCTGGTGTCATTCAAAGGGGATCCAGTGTCCGTCAGCCTGGGATGATATGCTCGATAAGCCACGCTGCTTTGCTAGAGACAGCTTGTACCTGTCACCCTTAGGCTTTCGAATACTGGTCAAGGCTCTTGCCACCCCCATAGTGCCTTTTTAGGCAAGGCTCAAAAGACAAACCCGCTGTAACTAACACAAGTAACAAAAAACTGAGGGTAATGCTACTCAATGCCAGAAGTCTAAACCTCAAAATGCATGCACTCGAGGCACTCCTCAGTATGGAGAAAATCGATATATGTGCAGTAACAGAAACCTGGTTTAAGGCTCCAGAGAGCACCCCAGCACTACCAGGCTACAACTCATACCATACATTTCAGCCACAAAACCCAGACCGAAATACAAAAGGCGAGGGAGTATCCATATTCATCAAGGATACCCACAACTCCAGGTTAGTGGCAGAGCACGATGCTTCAGAGATCATCCACATGCAACTAACAATGGGCAAACTGCTATTCAAATTATAACTTGCTAAAGATCACCCACCATGTCCCAAGACCCCCACTCCGCATTCCTGAAAACACTGGGAAACATAAAGGTCCTACCAAACACCCTGATATTGGGCGATTTCAATTACCCAAACATTAACTTGGTGAACTACTCAAGTACAAACTCCCTTGACCAGCATTGCTGAACATTTCCTAAAATTTATAAACTCAAATGCCCTGGATCAAATGGTCAACACCCCCACCAGAGATGATAACATATTGGACCTGGTCATCACCAACAAGGGCGACCGGTGTTCCACACCGGAGGTCAACCCCTTGCTGGTTAGATCTGACCATAAACTAATCACTCTGGATATTCACATTCCGCCACCACCCCCGGTCAAAGAAATCACTGTGAAAAACTTTTCAAAAGTAAACTTCACATGACTTAAGACTGAGGTGGCAAGTATCAAAGCCCCCATGCTAAAGGATAACGCTGTTCAAGCTGCAAAATCCTTTACTAGTGCACACTACGGGTACCTAAAAGAATGCATGGAACAAGCTATCCCAAACAAAACCAAGACTCATTCCTCCAAGAAAAGGAAACCAGTCTGGTGGACCCCTGCCATAAACAAGCTATACAATAGAAAGAGGAAACTAGTACAGAAAAGAGCAAAATCCCAAGAAGGGAAGACATCTCTGATCAGTATCAGCAAGAAACTACGTTCCTTCATAAAATCATCCAAGGGTAGCTTCGAAAGAAAAATTGCCATGGACTCCAAAGATAACCACAAGGCATTCTTTAGCTATGTCAAGAATCTAAGTGGCAAGTATCAGATCTGCTCGGAGTTAATGCAGAATGGCACAAAATACACTAAACCAACCAATATAGCCAACATCCTGGCAGACCAGTTCAGTGCAAACTTCAGCCCCCTCTCACCCCCAAAAGGGCCCATAACTATACCAGAAGAATGCAGTGCCCTGAAATCAGACACTCAGCTTAAAACAGCCCTCTCCAAAGCCAAAAACACAGCATCAATGGGACCGTAGTGTCCCAGGCTGCGTCCTACATGAGCTCAAAGATGAACTAACCCCTCACCTAAACACACTGTTTAAACTCAGCCTCTCCACAGGCTACATGCTCACAGAGTGGCGCTCAGCAATCATTATTCCACTCCACAAAGGTGGAGCCACGACGGACCTCGGGAACTATCGCCCTATAAGCCTGACTAGCTTGGTCTGCAAAGCTATGGAGCACATCATCATGGATCTCATTAACAGAGACACTGGAAACCTCCAAACACTGGACCCTACCCAGTTCGGCTTTGTTAAGGGCAGACCATGCCTTCTAAATCTGGTGGACTTATTTGAGACAGTTACCAAGGCTATAGACGAGGGAAAGGTGGTCCACACAGCCTACCTAGACCTTGCAAAGGCCTTTGACACCATTCCCCACTCAGGTATTATAGACAAGCTCACCAGCCTGAACATCAACCCCTACATCACGAGATGGGCTGCCAAATGTCTCACGGACAGACCCCACATGGTAAGAGTTGCGGGAGCTAGGTCTGACTCTAAACCAGTTACAAGTGGCATTTCCCAGGGCTCAGTCCTAGGACCCCTCCTGTTCGGCATATACTTCTCAAAGGTACAGGCAAGCACAGGAGGACTATGGCCGACTTTGCAGTAGACTGCAAACTAGGGGCTATAATTGACTCTCCGGCTGACACCGACATCCTCCAAAAGGGTCTCACTGAGACAGATACCTGGTGTCAAAACCATGGCCTCAAGCTAAATGCCAAAAGGTGTATAGTCATCCCCTTTGGAAAAAACAAAGTACCCACAAACTACCACATAGGTGGTAGCCCCCTAAATACAGAAGACATAAGGGATCTGGGAACCCAAGTAGACAGAAACCTCTCCTATGATAATCACATTGCCAAAGTGGTTAGAAAATCATTCTTTATGGCCCACCTAATCACAAAAGGGTTTGCATCCAGATCGAAAGAGGTCATTGGGCCCCTCTACGCATCACTCATCAGACCCATCATAGAGTACAATGTCCCATTTGGGATGTACCTTACAAGACACCTGCAACAACTGGAAAGACCACAGAAGTACCTCACCAAGAGGATCACTGGCCTCAAGCAGATGCCCTATGCAGCTCGACTGAAGAAACTCCAGCTGTACTCGGTTGCATACCGCCTACTCAGAGGTGATCTATGCCTGACATACAAGGCCATGTCCAACCCAGAATTGATGGACATGCTCCACCTAAAGAAAACCATATCCCCCTCGAGCCACATGCTCCAGGGATCTAAACCTCACCACAACAATAAATAGGATGTACTGGAGGGATATATTCCTGTCCCAGAGACTTCCCATGCTCTGGAACAAGCTTCCAATCTACATTACGCAGAGCTCCTCGCTAACTCTCTTCAAGAGAAACCTTGACGAGTGGATGGGAAACAGAAAGTTTACCCAGGGATCACTTCAATGGCTCTGCTGGACAGAGGCACAGGGAACTAATCTAAGGGGGCGATGAAAGCAAACACATTCCAGCTAGGCTTATAAATGCCATCGGGCAGATAGCCTAGTACCCACCTATGAACAAACCAGGAACTACAAAAATAGAAGAAGGGAACCCAAATACACCACAAAGCAGGTATTTCCAAACACAGGTTTATTGAATCCAAACCAATTAAGCGCTTTCATCAGCAAGTCTGACTTCATCAAAATAATGACCATAAAAAACACAAACCTTATATACCCTCCCCCAGCACAGGTAATATGACATCACATCCTCAAAATCTAATACATCACATCCTGAATGCATAAAACATAAAAAACTTGAGAAATATTGTTGTTAAAAAAATCTGAATACTGTCAAATATACCCATAACAATACCAAAGACAAGAAACACATAATATAAATCACGAAATGTGATAAAAATGGCCCCATATCTGAACTACATATAAAACATAGATCTGAGCTTCAACAAGGGAATAATACTAATATGGTCATTAAGGCCAGGGTATGAGCCAGCATTAAGTTTGATTTGCCATTTTAATTCCAGGAACTCTAAATAATCATCCAATGGCTCATCCCCGAGGCCCTAAATCAGCGTGGTCAATAGCAAAAAACCTAAAAAAATGAGTGGGATGTTTTTCCACATGACTATATAGGGCATTCTTTTTGTTTTTACACTTAATGTCATAACAGTACTCGTATAACCTTTGCTTAAATGCCCTTTTTGATTTGCCCACATAGAATCCATCACAAAAACCGCACTTAGCTATGTACACTACTCTTTTTGAAAGACAAAAATATTTCTTAATGGGATATATAAACCCATAGTTCTTGATGTACATGGAATCACCTTCCAACATAAATGAATACTGTCCACACCTACCACATTTAAATCAACCACCTTTTGTATTTCCTTTCCTAGGCCTTTCCAACAAAGTTTTAAAACTGGAATCTTTTTTATAAACAATAACTGGTTCCTCTCCTAAAATCTTAAGAAACTTCTTGATCCAACATCAAAACCGACCAAAGTTTTTCCAGTATATTTTTAATATCATAACAATTAAGAGAAAAAGGCAAAACATAAGCTCTAGCAAAAGTATTGTTCATTATTTTGTCACTTGAATGAGAACTATTAGTCCCACCATTATAAAATAAAATTTTGGCAATGGCACCCGTTTGTCTTTTGATTTTAACCTAATTTTCAATAGCTTTGACAAAACCCAAAGGGTATCCTCTTTCTGCGAACATATTGTTCAACTTGTCACATTCAGCTTGAAAATCAAGTTCATCTGACACCATTCTGGCAATTCTGACAGGTTGCCCCTTCCCCAGTGCCTTTTTCTGGTGAATTGGGTGCCAACTGTCAAAATGTAGAAGTGTGTTGGAATAGGTGGGTTTTCAGTATAATTTGGAAACAAATATTTTTTTCTCGTAGTCTTTGATAATAGTCACATCAAGGACATTTAGCTTGTCCTTATCAGTATTTAAAGTAAACGTAAGAAAATCAGTGGTGTTACTGATATACTGATAACTCCCCTAGTTTTTCCTCACCACCCTTACATAAAAGAACTGCATCATCCAGGTAGCGGCCATAGAGAGTCCAAAGGTCCCTATAGCAGGAGTTCATAATGTACTCCATCCAGTAAGCCAGTACCAAATTGGCAAAAACTGGGACACAACAGGCTCCCATGGCCACTCCTTGAATGTCTGAAAAGATGTCCATCATAACTCAGAAAGTTGTTCTCTAATATCAGTTCCATACTAGTCCTAAGAGTATGGTTGGTATTGAACCCTCATTCAGTGTGCCTACTCAGATATTCACAGAACCAATCCAGCCCCTCCTCAAGTGGTATTACTGAGAATAGGTCTTTTATATCTAGAGTTTTTGATGTTGGATCAAGAAGTTTCTAAGATTTTAGGAGAGAAACCAATTATTGTTTATAAAAACGATTCCAGTTTAAAAATTTTGTTGGAAAGGCCTAGGAAAGGAAATACAAAAGGTGGTTGCTTTAAATGTGGTAGGTGTGGTCAATGTTCATTTATGTTGGAAGGGGATTCCTTGTACATCAAGAGCTATGGGTTTATATATTCCATTAAGAAATATTTTTGTTTTTCAAAGAGAGTAGTGTACATAGCTAAGTGCGGGTTTTGTGATGGATTCTATGTGGGCAAAACAAAAAGGGCATTTAAGCAAAGGGTATACGAGCACTGTTATGACATTAAGTGTAAAAACAAAAAGAATGCCCTATACAATCATGTGAAAAAACATCCCACTCATCTTTTTAGGTTTTTTTGCCATTGACCACGCTGATTTAGGACCTCAGGGTGGGCCGCTGGATGATTATTTAGAGTTCCTGGAATTAAAATGGCAAATCAAACTTAATGCTGGCTCATAACCTGGCCTTAATGACCGTATTAGTATTATGCCCTTGTTGAAGCTCAGATCTATGTTTTATATGTAGTTCAGATATGGGGCCATTTTTTTTCACATTTTGTGATTTATATTATATGTTACTTGTCTTGGGTATCATTATGGGTATATTTCACAGTATCCAGGTTTTTAACAATATTTATAAAGTTTTTTATGTCTTATGCATTCAGGATGTGATGTATTAGATTTTGAGGATGTGATGTCATATTAACTGTGCTGGGGGAGGGTATATAAGGTTTGTGTTTTTTATGGTCATTATTCTGGTGAAGTCAGACTTGCTGACGAAAGTGCTTAATCGCTTTGAATTCAATAAACCTGTGTTTGGAAATACCTGCTTTGTGGTGTATTTGGACTCCCTTCCTTCTTCTATTTTTGTGCTTCACAGTATAAGAGTGAGTTAACAAAGTCTAAGTCAAGTCTTATTGTTAACGGTCATAATTGTAGTGCCAACCAGGAGTCTAAAAGAGAGAAGTGCTTAGCATTTGGTCAGCAATGCTACAAGTGTAAAAACTGGAATAATTTTCAAAAGTTTTCTGTAAGTCAAGCAAGCCTCATTTAGTTATTAAGAAAGGTCACTCAAAAAAGCAAGCTGATCGTATAGAGAGCTGCAACCCAACTTTCTATGTAGATGGTGTATCCGTGGTCAGTGAAAAGGTTAATGCAGTAGATTTGCTGGCAAAGAATGAAGTATTTTGTACTATCCTGATCAATGGTAAACCCACAGAACTTAAAACAGACACTGGTTCAAAGTGTAATGTAATGTCAGCAGAAACATTTGCTAAAGTGAGGGCTGGTGAGCAACTTAATTTGGTCCATTGTGCAAAGTTTGTTGCTTATGGAGGTGAAGAGATTCAAACCGAAGGTTTGGTGGTGCTTTCATGCTATTCACCTAGGAACAGTTACAGCTTGCAATTTTATGTAGTCTGAAGACCTGTGCAGTCATTATTAGGTCTCAGCGACAGTCTGAGAATGCAACTGCTTTCTTTTACCAAAGTAGTACATCATATAAGCACATGTCCCAGTTCCAGCGTCAGTTATACTATTTTCTCAGAGTATGCTTATGTGTTCGATGACAAGCTAGGCAAACTTCCAGTTGTGTACTCCATGAAAGTAGACCCAGAGGTCAGTCCAGAGGTCAGACCAGCAAGAAGACTTCCAATAGCTTTGCAGGACAAAATCAACGTCCAGTTAGACAAAATGGTGCAGCGAGGTGTGATTTGTCCAGTCCCAGAACCAACTGAGTGGGTATCTTCCATGGTAGCTGCTCATAAGAAAAATTCAGATGAAATCAGAATATGCATTGACCAAGAGACTTGAACAAGGCATTAAAAAGACCTCATCATCCTATGCGTACAGTCGAGGAAATTGCAACCCTCATGCCAAATGCCGATGTCTTTCTGTCTTAGATGTTAAAGAGTTCATTTTGCCAAGTAATGCTTGTTTGCAAATCTCCACTACTGACTGCATTCGGTACCGCATTTGGTAGATACAGATTCCTCAGGATGCTATTTGGAATAAATTCTGCCAGTAAAATCTTTCAGCATGCAATGGAGAAATTTCTTTCAGGCTACCCGTGTGCAATAATAGTTGATTTACTGGTTGGAGGTAATGGTGAAGCAGAGCATGACAGAAACCTCAGGAAAGTTCTGGACAGAGTGTGTGAAGTGAATTTAAAACTCAATCCTTTGAAGTGCAAATTCAGACTACCAGAAGTTACTTATGTAGGCCATTTATTTACCAGTACTAGCTTATAACCAGATCCTTCCAAGCAAGCAGCCATTCTTGAGATGCCAGCTCCAGACAATATCCAAGTTTTACAGCTTTTTTTTTGGTATGGTTAACTACTTGGGCAAATTTATCCCTGATTTTAATGAGTTATCAACACCTTTAAGAGAGCTGACATGCAAAAATGTTGCATGGTCATGGTTAGAACAACACCGGAGAGCTTTTGATAACCTCAAACAGCAAATCGCTAACCCACCTACATTAAGATGCTATGATATCCACAAACCAGTAGTTCCTTCCAGTGATGCTTCAAAGTTCTATCTTGGCACAGTTATTCTTCAAGAAGGCAGACCTGTTGCCTATGCATCTACAACTCTTACCAAACTGAGATGCAGTATGCTCAAACTGAGAAGGAACTTTTTCGCAGTTGTGTTCTCATGTTCGAAGTTCTATGAATATATTTATGGCCGAGCAATTCAGATAGAAACTGACCATCTTACTAATTGAAAGAAGCCTATGCATTCTGCTCCAGCAAAACTACAAAGAATGATGCTCAAATTGCAAAAGTATAATTTCAAAATGGTCTATACAAGGGGTAAAACTTGTTTATCTGGCTGATACCTTATCCAGATCACCCAGAAAAAACACGGAACAGCTTGATGCACAGAATTTTGACTTTAATGTCATGGAATTGCTTACATTTTCTACTACGAGACTTGATGAGCTGAGAGATCATACAAAGACTGATCCAATTTTGCAAAAGCTCAACCATTTCATCAATGTAAGATGGCCATCAGAGCAATCCTGTGTACCGCCAGAAATACAACCTTACTTTCTATACAGAGATGAGATGCTGATGGAAGAAGATATCATTTTCAACGGTCCCAAGGTTATTGTTCCAACTTCCTTACAGGATGAATACATTCAGATTTTACATCGTGGTCACCCAGGTTCTGATTCTACCAAAAGAAGGACGAGAGAACTAGTATTTTGGCCTTCTCTAGCAAAGGACATGGATAAAGTGCTTTCTTCTTGTTCAGTGTGCAATAGTACTAAGCCGTATTTGCAAAAAGCCACTTCAGCCAAGTCAAATTCCTGAACTACCCTGGTCAACAGTAGCAAATGACATACTTGAGTGAAAGTCAACATTACTTAGTGTTGGTAGACTCTTATTCAAACTGGTTTGAGATCGATTTGATACCTAACCAAACGTCAAATGCTGTTATTACTAAGATGAAATGTAATTTCTCAGTACATGGTAGTCCACACAAAGTTATTTTTGACAATGGTTTTCAGTTTATCAGTCAATTTTTTTCAGAGACTTGCTAAAGAGTGGGATTTTTGTCCATGTTACTAGCAGTCTTGAATATCCACAGTCAAACAGCCTTGCTGAATGTGCAGTACAGAGTGCAAAACAATTACTGAATAGGTCAAAGTATGATAATACCGATATCATCTTAAATTTATTCAGTCTCAGAAATATACCCCGTGACAACCAACTAGGCTCATCTGCTCAGACTTTTATCTTGGCAAACCAGAACAACCTTGCCTATCAGTTCCAGTTTATTGCTGCCTAATGCTAAAAACAGAGCAATCAAAGCCCAACTTTTTAAGAAGCGTTATTCTCAAAAGTCCAGCTATGATAAAACAAGCAGATTTCTTTGTCCGTTAAAAGGAGAGACAGTGAGGATGCACATGGCGAAGGTCTTTGATCAACTTGGTCAAGTGAGACGTATATATGTCGAGCCGAGATCCTACTTACTGGAATCTAAGGATACAGGGTATAGGATAAACCGCAGACATCTTCTTCCTGTATCAGAAATATCACAGCATTGTACTTGTGATGCAGTCTAGATCTCAGAGCAACCCAGACAATGTTCGTACCATTCCCATTCCTGATGGTCCCAGTTGTTCCCAAAGTTGAACATTCCTTAAAGCTAGTCCCCAATGCTAGATCCAATTCTGACTTTTATGTTACATGATCAGTTTGTATTTCCAGACCCAGTACAAAACACACAGCAACCTGGACATAATTGTTGGATACGTGACTAATTGGGTCCCCTACACAGGATCAAAATTTCAGAAAGCAGAGACCATATGATCGACTTTAGAAATTTCGACCATGCAGAACGGGCATCTCCGTATAGTGTGGAATAGGAAGATTCCCATCTTCCGCACTGTAGTGCGATCTCGGAGTTGGTATATTTAAATTGCAGGGAGTGTGGTGGTGGCAGCCCCCCACGGGGGGCGTGCAGGGGGGCTTGCCCCCCTGCTAGCAAAGTGTAGGTAAGTTTTTTGTTTTTGTTTTTTCATGTTCGAAATTTCAAAAGTCGAACATATGGTCTCGGCCATATGGGTTTCGGCTTTTTGAAATTTCGATCAAGTATAGTAAACGCGTCTAATTTTGTATGATTGAATGTCAAATAACTAGGTCTGTACAACTGCATGTCAAAAGATCATTTCTGTAAATTGCAAGTCATTGGATACTGCCATTTCGTATAAGGGCTATTTCTCAAAGAGGGATGATGTAGATCAGAGCGTGTGTATGTACCTTTAAGAAGCATTTCCAGATGTAGCACGTGCATAGAAATACAGAGCACATGCAGGCAGCAGTGTCATTCTGACAGAAGAGCCAGAGTGTTAACATGTATGAGTGTGGTAGTCAGTCTGTTTATATGTTTAAGTTTAGGTTACAAAGCCTCATTTCTGATGCGTTTGTGTGTAACAAAACTGCTTGAACAGAACCCACAAATGTTCGTCTGTTTTATCCTGACCATACGAGTGACAAGAGTGAAGTAGGATAAACGTATTCTTCCAACAGAACAGGGTGGATTGGGATTACCTGATTTGAAGGGTTATTTCAGAGCAACACAGTTAAGGCTCCTATACATAGCACAAGCAGAAAACTATAATTCAAACAGGAAAGAGATGATGATGAAACAGGGGAAACCTCAAGAAACAAGGAAAGACCTTTAAGAAGAATAACAATCGTACAGAATCTTATATTCATAAAGCAGCAGAAAGTATTCTAAGAACTAAGCCAACATGAGAATGGAGAAAGGAGATTCTGCCAATTAGAGATACAGACAATAGGCAAGAGGGAGCTGGAATTTTTTGGAGAAAACTGGCAAAGGAACCAAAGTACTGGGATCAAATAACTATAGATGGAAAGGTAATATAATGGGAAGATGCCAAGAACTTATCTGGACGGCAGGTTAGAGAATGTCTTCCCTATCAAGCATTGATATCAGAGTATAGGAAAAGAGAAAGAGATGGGGGGGGGGGTTGCTAAATTAAAGACCAGCACTGGTAGAGTTTTTAGTAGAATATCGAACAGAAGTTGCCATTAAGAAAGGAATGATTTGTACAGCATATAAAATATTGCATGATAACTATAATAATCAATCTCAAGAGGTTAAAAAGGATTGGGAAGAGAGACTGGGTAAACAATTCACAAAGAATCAATGGGGGATATATGTATGTTTCCCAAATATGCAACAAATTCTAGAAGATCGTTGCTTGGAAGTGTTTATATAGGTATTTTTATACCTCAAGTAGATTCCAAAGAATTTTCCCTCAGGTAGACAGCAACTGTTGGTGGTGTGCTGGGGAAGAAAGAGGTAACTGGGTACATATTTTCTGGGAGTATAATAAGAAAACTGGTGTAACTAAGGAAATTATTTTTTGAGCTATTATACAGAATCGAAATTGCCTAGACATAGTAAGGTCTTGTGGAGTCTAATTATGATGGCTGCCAAAAAAAAAACAATTACTACAAAATGGAAATCAAAAGTCTAAACCAACTTTACTATAAGTAGCAAAGATAGTAACAAAGATAAAACAACTGGAACTGGGATCTTTAGAAAATGGTTGGAGAAAATTACATAGGAAAAAAATGGGAAGTGTGGGATAAATACATGCAGAATAAGAATAACAAGGTTAAAAAGAAGGCAAGAATTGAATGTGCTATATAATGGTTGACCGACAATGACTGGTTATATTATAAGTAATATATAATGTTTGCAGGTACAGCTGTTATCACTAAGGTTTAGGTTTGTAATGTATAATGTTTACAACTATGATTGCGTTGGTATAGTTTATTTTTTTATATAAATGTAAGATTGTGTATGTCATACAGGATAATTTAATAAAAATGCTTCTTGTTTAACAAAAAAAATAAAAAAGAACCCATCTGTCTGATCTGCTTGTTGCCAAAGAGAAAAATGGAAGTACTAACCAAATGTTTAGCAGCAACTGAATTCAGCAAAGCAATAGCTGCTGGGTCTGATCTGAGAGGAGTGCATAAAAAACTTAAGACTGAGAAACTTTATACAATCTAACTGCTTTTTGGGGACAGCAGGGGGGGCTTGTCAGGCAAATTACAGGCTGTGACAAAAACATCTCCCAAAGGTGAAGAATGGGAGGAACTGCTGCAGGTTCTGGAAATTCAGATTGTAATAAATCATATTTTCTTGGGGAATGAGAAACCGTTTTCCAAAGAAACAAATGATTAATTCTGGAAGTAGTTTTAGAGCAAAAGAATCATTCAAATGGAGTGACCAAAGTCATGTTCTACTCAGAATCTGAATTAGAAATCTAGACAGCAAATCAGAATCTGTCCCTTCACAATCATTTTGAGGTTCAAACCCTTGAATGTCTTCAGAAAATGAATGATCTCTTTCTTTTTATTTTGCAAAAACAGCCACAGTGTCAAAAGCCTAAACTAAACCATGAACAAAGTCCAATAAACCACTATTGTCCACAGTGACTGAGACAGAATAAGGCATATGAGCAAGTTTTTATGTCTTTTTGACAAGAATTTCTGAAGAAACGGAACCACTTTTGTCAGAAAAAAAATATTCTTAGGGACAGACATAGCAGCTTAGCACAGAGGCATTCTCTGCCCTTCTCCTAGGACCAACAAGAGTGGCTCTCCACTGGCCACCAAGGGCACTCCAACAGCCGTAGAGGATGTGTCTAAATTCAGGTCAATGTTGGTTACAGGAACTAGACCAGTGGAAGCCAGGGAAAAAGGAAGCAGTTTTGCCCACATCAGAGATGTTCATCTGTGGTTCAGGCACTTTAGCAATCTGCTATGGTGGCAAAGCCTGTTCGATAATTTTCTTCTTCTTTTTGTGGCTGGAAGAAGGAAAAACAAGGAACTGGTAAATTCCATGGTTAATCCAAAAAACATCCCTGATTCCTGGGGAAGCCTATCAACTGTACAACAGGCAAGTAAATAAAGTAACCTTTTCTCTGTAAAAGCATATTAAAAAATACTTTCAAACACTTATCCCAGACGCAAAGGAAAATAGCATAACTTTACTACAAAAAAGTAGTTAAAATTAGTTTTAACAACTTTTTGCCACAAAAGCAAAAATGTGATGCACCTATTTCATGTGATGGTTATTAAAATACCTTCTCCTACCTTTAACATTAATATTGCACAGAAAAGGTACAAGTTATGTAAAAAAAGAAGAGAACATTTTCCCCCTGAAGGGAATTCATCTTCCCAGCACTGGAACAGTGTTAGCCAACCATCAATTCTTGAAAGGCTGCAAGCAGAGCACTCTTCAGCATAAGGACAGCTCTGAAGGGCTTTGTGCCCAAGTCTGACTTCTTAGTCTGCACAGCTTGAGCTGACTAATGGTTTGGGAGCGTGGAAGGTGCCCTGAAGCTTTGGAAGATGACAGGGCTGTTATATGCTAAGCAGAATATAACCCATATAACTAAGGCTACTGCTGCAGTGATCCATATGAAGAGCATCTGCAAGCACTAGTGTTATAGCAGGGAGTGCTAATCCAGAGTACTGGGAAATCCCCTGTGCTTTTTGCAAATAATTTCTACCTAAACATCTGCAAGATTGAGTTCAAGTTTATTATAGTGTTGCTAAGCAAGGCACTTTACAAAATAACAAGAAACTGAACAATGTACATTCAAAATTTAGCCATAAAATATGACAGGCACATTGAAATAAATCTGGTTAAAAAATAATTGGGAATATCCACAACTGAAAAATTTGGCACCCAAGCAAACGCCACACAGTAGGTTTGATGACTTACTGAAAATAAATGGCTTCCTATTCAACTACTGCAGCTACAGACAAAACTATGGTACTGATACTACACAGTCCATTATGGTCTTCCCAGGTCAAAACCACTCAGCTCCACAGGAAGTTAGTCAGAGCTAGCTGCTAACACCATGAACTGCATGCAATCAATTCTTGTTCCTCACACAACAAATCTGGGCTAGTTACTGGTAATCTAAAAAGTTAATATTGAGAACTACACACAAAACAAAGCCATTCTTCACTTCACAAATTATACAGAGCAATGCTCTTTAATCAAACCGCTGACAATATTCCCAAGTAGTCTCTATAGATTTTGATCATCATTTTCTTTCGGCTGTTCCCGTTAGGAGTCGCCACAGCAGATCACCTGTTTCCATTTCTTCCTGTCCACTGCATCTTGTTCTGTCACACCAACCCACCTGCATGTCCTCTCTCACCACATCCATAAACCTTATCTTAGGCCTTCCTCTTTTCCTGTTACCTGGTAGCTTCATCCTTAGCATCTTTTTTCCAATATACTCAGCATCCCTCCTCAGCACATGTCCAAACCAACGTAATCGTGCCTCTCTGGCTTTGTCTCCAAACCTTACAACCTGGGCTGACCCTCTAATATACTTATTCCTAATCCTGTCCATCCTCGTCACACCCAGTGCAAATCTTAACATCTTTAATTCTGCCACATCCAGCTCAAACTCCTGCCTTTTTGTCAATGCCACTGTCTCCAACCTATATAACATAGCTGGTCTCACTACCCTCTTGTAGACCTTCCCTTTCACTCTTACAGGTACTAGTATGTCACAAATCACTCGCGACACTCTTCTCCACCCACTCCATCCTGCCTGTACACTCTTCTTCACCTCTCTTCCACACTTACCGTTACTCTGAACTATTGACCCCAAGTATTTAAACTCATCCACCTTCGCCACCACTACTCCTTGCATCTTCACCGTTCCTCTATCCTCCCTCTCATTCACACACATGTATTCTGTCTTAGTCCTGCTGACCTTCATTCCTCTTCTCTCTAGAGCATATCTCCATCTCTCCAGGGTCTCCTCCACCTGTTCCCTACTCTCACTACAGATCACAATGTCATCTGTAAACATCATAGTCCACGGGGACTCCTGTCTGATCTCATCTGTCAACCTGTCCATCACCATTGCAAATAAAAAAGGGCTCAGAGCTGATCCTTGATGTAACCCCACCTCCACCTTAAACGTATCAGTCACTCCCACTGCAGACCTCACCGCTGTCGCACCACCCTCGTACATATCTTGTACCACTCTCACATACTTTTCTGACACTCCTGACTTCCTCATACAATACCACAACTCCTCTCTAGGCACCCTGTCATATGCTTTCTATAAGTCTTCAAAAACACAATGCAACTTCTTCCGACATTCTCTGTACTTCTCCATCAACATCTCGGAGCAAATATCGCATCTGTAGTGCTCTTTCATGGCATGAAACCATACTTCTGATCACTAATCATCACGTCCTTTCTTAACCTTGCTTCCACTACTCTTTCCCATAACTTCATGCTGTGACATATCAATTTAATCCCTCTGTAGTTACTACAGCTCTGCACATCACCCTTATTCTTAAAAATTGGTACCAAAACACTTTCTCCATTCCTCAGGCATCCTCTCACTTTCCAAGATTTCATTAAACAATCTGGTTAAAAACTCCACTGCCATTTCACCTAAACACCTCCATGCTTCCACAGGTATGTCATCTGGGCCAACAGCCTTTCCATTCTTCATTCTCTTCATAGCTATCCTTACTTCCTCCTTGCTAATCCATTGTACTTCATGATTCACTATCTCTACATCATCCAACCTTCTCTCCCTCTCATTCTCTTCATTCATCAACCCCTCAAAGTACTGTTTCCATCTCCTCAACACACTCTCCTCGCTTGTGAGCATGTTTCCCTCATTATCCTTTATCACCTTTACCTGCTGCACATCTTTCCTAGCTCGTTCCCTCTGTCTAGCCAGGTCCTTTTCTCCCTCCTTAGTGTCCAACCTTTCACACAACTCTTCATATGCCCTATCCTTAGCCTTCGCCACCTCTCCCTTTGCCATGCACCTCATCTCCTTATACTCCTGTCTACTTTCTTCATCTCTCTGACAATCCCACTTCTTTGCCAACCTCTTTCTCTGTATACTCTCCTGTACTTCCTCATTCCACCACCATGTCTCCTTGTCGTCCTTCCTCTGTCCAGATGTTGATACCAAGCACCTTTCTAGCAGTCTCCCTTACTAGCTCTGCTGTAGTTACAAAGCTATTTGGTAACTCTTCACTGCCACCCAGTGCCTCCCTTAACTCATCCCTGAACTCCACCTCACACTTACCCTTTTTCAATTTCCACCACTTGATCCTTGGTGCTGCCTTCACACTCCTCCTCCTCTTCTTGATGACCGTCATCCTACAAACCACTATCCTATGTTGCCCAACGACACTTTCTCTGGTCACCACTTAGATTTTCATAAATAACCAAAATAAGCTGCAGAGCTCAACACTCTAGAAGCCATCAGCCACCAACTAAGTGAGAAGTGCTGCATCAGTGGAGACAGCATCAGAAAAAAAGGACCCTAGTTCAACATCACATCTGAAGAAAAGCACATCCCTCCCATCATGCTGCACTCAGATAATAATCTTTTCAAGTGTGACAAGTCTTGTTGAGGCCGGACTAGCAGGCTACCAACTATGACACAATGACATGACTCAAAGAATGGTACTTCATAATCTTAAGGCTCCTGAGCCTAAATTAAGTATTATACCATGACCCCCCCCAAAACGTGCATGCTGACTGGCCAGCGTGTTATACTAATGGAAAAGGTCCAAATGATATCCAGTTTGTAATGAGAAATGAAGGAATGAGATGAGGACCAGGTAGCTGCTGAACAAATATAGTCTACTGGAAGCCTAGACCAAAAGGCTGTTGAGGTAGCTACAGATCTTGTGGAATGAGCACGGACGCCAACCGGAGCTGGCGTCCCAGATGAAGTGCATATGCACTGACAGATCCAATTTGCTACAGTCAGTTTAGCAATTGCCTTGCCCATGGCTGATTTTGCATAAGAAACAAACAACTGGTCCGACTTGCGAAACTCTCTAGTCCTGTGCTTGTGTACATCAATATTCTCCTTTGATTGATTAATGTTCGATTCTGTAACCACCTTAGGCAAGAAAGACGGGTTAGTCCTGAGGGACACTCTATCTTTGTGAAAAATAAGGTACGGAGGTTTGATACACAGAGCTTGTAATTCTGAAACTCTCTTGGCTGAAGTAATAGCCACTAAGAAAGAGGTTTTCCAAGCAAGAACTTTAACGGAACCGAGGAAAGGTGGTGTGAGATCCGCGGGGAACCACAGTCTTGACAGGTGGTTTCAAAAGTAAGGTTTTGCACAACTTAGTAGATGCTAAGGAGCCTATGGAAAATGGGAGATGGCCGCCAACTGCACTTTGACTGTGGAGGCACTTGCTCCCTGTCTAAAAAGCAGGAGGAAGTCCAGAATAGTCGAATAGGGACAGTAAAGGGGTCCAATTCTTTATCTTTGGCCCAGATGGAAAACGTTTCCATTTACTGTTGTAAAGTTTCCTGGTAGATGGTTTATGAGCCAGAATGGCCTTAACGGATGAGATACTAGCCATTAATGGAACTGGATCAACCAAGCAGCAAGTTTGAGATTGACCAGGTTTGGGGTATGGCATCTCGCTGGGTGTGAGATTAGGTCTGGACTGGGATCCCCAGATAATGTGTTTGGCAGAAGACAGCTAGCTACGGCAGTAAGAAATGTCTTTATCTCAGGCATAAGGGATAACAACACACCATCAACACCCACACATAGCAACACTAAACCCACATATGTGGTGGCCCTTAACATTAACCTGCCCAAGCAACAAGTACCTCAAAAGCCGAAACACAAACAAACACCAGTCACAACCAAAGTGACACATAGCTCTCAACACCAGTGTGCCACCCAACAACAGCCCCTAAGGCAAGACAATGTACCCAACACTTTAGTCATAAGTGACTCTATAGTCAGGCACACTGATGTCCCACTCACCAGACTGAACAAGGAGAAAATTACAATCAGCTGCCTGTCGGGTGCTAGGATCCGCCACATAACGCATGCACTCAAGTCACTCCACAACAAGTAAAAATACAATTCTGTCATTGTCCATGCTGGAGTGAATGACTTGAGACTTACCTCCCTGGACTACATGAAGAGACATGGAAGAGCTCTTGGATCATGTGACTCTGGCAGGTATGACCCTAGCCCTGAGTAGCATCCTGCCTTCGCCCAGAATGATACCACAGTATAAGGACAAAATGATAGACTTCAACAATTGGCTAAGCTTCTGGTGTCATTCAAAGGGGATCTAGTATTTGTCTGCCTGGGAAGACATGATCGACAAACCACGATGCTTTGCCAGAGATGGTCTGCACCTGTCACCCCTGGGATTCAGGTTACTGGCTAAAGCTCTTGCCACCCCTATAGTGCCTTTTTTAGGCAAGGTTCAAAGGATAAAACCACCACCATAACAGATAGAAGCAGGCAAAATCTTAAGGTAATGCTACTCAATGCTAGAAGTCTAAACCTCAAAATGCACTCTCTCGAGGCACTCCTAAAAATGGAGAACATCGATATCTGTGCAGTAACTGAGACCCGGTTCTTGGCTCAAGAGAGCACCCCTGCAATACCAGGCTACAATTCTTACCACACTTTTCGGCCACAAAACCAGGACCAAAACACTAAAGGTGGAGGAGTGTCCATATTCACCAAGGATATTCACACCTCCAGGCTAGTTGCCCAACACAATGCATCTGAAATTCTCCAGGTGCAACTAACACTAGGTAAGACTGCAATCCAAACTGTAGCTTGCTACAGATCCCCAACCATGCCTCAAGATTCTCACTACACCTTTCTAAACATACTGGAAAATATTAACATACAACCAAACACCCTAATACTGGGTGATTTCAACTACCCTGCCATTAATTGGGAAAACTACTCAGGTACCAACTCCTTTTCCCAACGGTTCTTGGAATTCATAAATTCCAACGCCCTGGATCAACTAATCCATTGTCCCACCAGGGGCTCCAATATCCTAGACCTGGTCATTACCAATATGGGAGATATTTGCTCCACACCAGTGGTCACCCCCTCATTGGTCAGGTCTGACCATAAGCAAATCACCCTTGACATCCACATCCCACCCCCCCCCAAGTAAGGAAACCTCCTTAAAAAACTTCTCCAAAGCCAACTTCAAGCTACTGAAGTCAGAACTGACAAACTTCACAACACCCACGCAGACGGGATCTGGAAGTTCGACTGCAGAATCCTACACTAAGGCACTGTACGGGCACATCCACTCGTGCATGAATCGTGCCATCCCAAATAGAACCAAGATGCTCTTCTCCAAAAAAAGGAAGCCAATCTGGTGGTCCCCTGCTATAAACAAACTATACAACAGAAGGAAGAAACTGTTGCAAAAAAAGAGGAAAATCCCAGGATGCAAAAAACTCCCTCACCAGCCTCAGTAAGAAGCTGAGATCCATCATAAAATCCTCAAAAGCTAGTTACTAAAATAAAACTGCCAAAGATTCCAAAGACAACCACAAGGCATTCTATAGTTATGTCAAGAATCTAAATGGCAATGCTCAGATCTGCTCTGAGTTACAACAGAATGGCATTAAATATACTGATCCCAAGGATATTGCCAATATCCTGGCAGATCGATTTAGTGCCAACTTCACCCCCCTCTCACCCCCTAAAGGGCCCATCTCAATACCAAAAGATTGTCAAATTCCGATAATCACGGCCACACAGGTAGAAACCGCACTCTCCAAAGCTAAGAATACAGCATCCATGGGACCAGATGAGATCCCAGATTGTATACTACATGAACTACAAAATGAACTGGCACCTCACCTAAGTGTCATGTTTAATCATAGCCTCACCTCAGGCTTCATGCGCACTGAGTGGCGGACAGCTACAGTTTTCCCGCTCCACAAGGGAGGATCCACCTTGGATCCCGGGAACTACTGTCCCATCAGTCTAACAAGCCTGATTTGCAAGGGCATGGAATGCATTATCATGGAACTTATAAACAAAGACACTGGCAAAGTTCAAACACTGGACCTCACCCAGTTTGGGTTTGTGAAGGGCCGATCTTGTCTCCTGAATCTGATTGACTTTTTCAAATCAGTTTCCAGAGCTGTGGAAGAGGGTAAGGCAGTCCACACAGCCTATGTGGACCTCGCCAAGGCCTTTGACACCATCCCCCATTCTGGAATCATAGATAAACTTACTAAGCTGGGCATAAATCCCTACGTCACTCGATGGGTTGCTAACTGGCTTACTGATAGAACCCAGACTGTAAAAGTAGCCAACTCCAAATCCAGCTCCAGACAAGTGGAGCACCTCAGGGTTCAGTCATGGGACCACTCTTGTTTGGCATCTACTTCTCTGAAGTACAGGCCAACACTAAAGGACTCTGGCAACAAAGTTTGCAGCTGACTGCAAACTGGGAGCCATTATTGAATCGCCAGATGATGTGGATATTCTACAAAAGGGCCTTACAGAAACAGATGCCTGGTGCCAGAGCCATGGGCTCAAGCTTAATACCAAGAAATGTACAGTTATCCCTTTGGAAAAAAAACATGTACCCATGAATTACCACATAGGTGGCAGGACACTAATCAAAAGTGTGATGAGAGACTTAGGGACACAGGTGGACAGTGGTCTCACTTTTGATAACCACATTGCCACAACAGTCAGGAAATCCTTCTATGTGGCACACCTCATTACGAAGGGCTTTTCATCCCGAAAAAAAGGAGGTCATTGTCCCACTGTACTCATCTCTCATTAGACCCATTATAGAGTATAATGCCCTGTTTGGTATGTACCTCACAAGACATCTGCAACAGCTGGAAAGGCCACAGAAATACCTCACTAAAAGAATCACAGGCCTAAAGCAGATGCCATATACTGACCATCTAAAAAAACTCCAGCTATACTCTGTGGTATATCGCCTACTCTGAGGCGATCACTGCTTAAAATACAAGGCCATGTCAAACCCTGAGCTGTTGGACATGCTCCAAGCCCCTCGCCCCACGCTCCAGGGATCAAAGTCCCTCAAACTTTGCTGGAGGGAAAGGTTCCTAGACCTGAAATAGCTGCCCATCTCTCGGGCCAGACCTGTCCTCCTCTGCCTCTGGAGGACAGTGGTCTGCACAGGATGGGATTGCTGAGACTTACGGAACCACAGCTTCTTTTGTCCCTCTGATTCCTGGAGAAGGAGCATTGGGGATTAGAGAAGCGGACTCGAGCAGACAGCGTCTTCCCGTCCTTTGCTATTGGACCAGCGTATGTGAAGTTTTGCCAAACAAGGCAGAACCGTCAAAGGCGTTCGAAGGACCTTGAAGGTCCGTGAAGTCGCACAGATGGAGCCAGGAGGCGTCAAGCGACCACTGGCTCCTAGCTTAGCGTCCCTCCATTGCATGGGAATGAAGCCACATAGATGTATTGGAGATGAATTTTAGAGTGGCCATTCGAGTCTCAAAAACCTTTTTGTCTGGGACCGACATGGACTCTGGGGGGGCTGCAGCGTATTCCTTAATCATGTCTCGCTGTAGCCTAATGGTATGTGCCATATAGTTCAGCGCCCTTATGGAAAAGGTCGCTGAAGCAAACATCCGCTTCCCAATCTGGTCAAGCGCTCGAGATTCCTTATCCGGCTGGTGAACTGAAGAATTCTCCTGCGCAAGTTCTTTCTTGGTGGCCACCGCCACCAACATAGCATCAACGGGGGTTCCTTTGGCCCAAGACGGTCTATCTGTGGGTGGGCTGAGTTCTTTACCAGGGCGCCTTGGAATTGGCTCCATGGTGTCGGGCTCCTTCCAAGCCCTGGTGGTAATTAAGTCCACCAGGGGGTCGGCCGGAAGGGACACCCAGGAGGTAGATGGGCCTGCCTCAAAGGCCTCCAGGAACATGGACTCATCATTGGAGGACTTTTGGGCTGACCACCCCCCTCTAATACGCAACATTTCCATGATGTCTCCAAAGGAGACATCTTCAGGGGGTGATCTTGGGGAACCCTCCGTATCATCTAAGTCCGTGTCTGTGGTAATGGACTTGAGGGAGTCCAGGTGCCTCCTTTTGCACTGATGTTTCCGAGGGACCTCCTCGGTGGGACTGTCCGAAGAGGGCACGTCCACGGGTTGTTGTTCCTCCACAGGAAGTAGCTGGAGGGCTTGGGCAGGCTGTCCAGATGGACGGATGATGGAAGACAGACCCTCATACAGTGGGGGTATGGGTGGATCCGAAGCCCGGGTCGGGGACCTGGAGGACCTCGATAGTACCCTCTCCACTACCTCAAAAGCCGAAGGAGAGCCACTCTCACCAGCCTCTGAGAGCAATCTCTTCGGATCCGAGGAAGGGATCGGGGTCGGAGCTGATGCAGTCGGCGCCGAGGCAGAGGTGTGCTCCGACACCAACAGCGCCGAAGACACAGCAACTCCCTCGGGTCCGATGCTCAGCCCTTGGCCCCGAGAGCTCAGGTCCGACAAGCTCGAAGGTATGGCCGGCGTCGAAGAGACAACCACTATTGGCGACAATTCCCCGGGTCCGAAAGGGCCTGGATCCGATGACTCCGAGACCCGAAAAAGAGTTGGAGAAGGAGTGATCGGGGCAAATATGGGGGCTGCACTCCCCCCCAGAGGGGGGGGGCAAGAGCATCCCCATCTGCATTTGGGTCTGTAAGAACAGACGCATCATCCAATCCATATCCGCTTCAGAGATGCTTCGGGTCGACCTAGATGAAGTAGTAGAGGCAGACCGAGAGGGCCACCTCGAAAAACTCGAGGGAGATCTATCCTCCTCCTCCGGCGCCAGCGAAAAACAGGGCGAACAGCACCGAGAGGAGGGGGATCCGGAGACCCTCGAGGGAGATTTTAGTAGTTTTGCTGGCGGAGCCGAAGGATGAGATTCGGCCCGCCTTTTGTGGGACTTATGTCCATCCTTATCCTTGTGCCTCTTCTCTCTAAGGGAAGAGGCACTGTTCCCAGAGCTCAAACCCGATGAGGGAGGTTGAGTCCCGGTAGAGCTAAGGGGATAGCGCACCAGAGCTGTGGAAGAGGGTAAGGCAGTCCCGCACACAGCCATATGTGGACCTCGCCAAGGGCCTTTGACACCATCCCCATTCTGGAATCATAGATAAACTTACTAAGCTGGCATAAAAACGCCATCCTACCGTCACTTTCGATGGGTTGCTAACTGGCTTACTGATAGAACCCAGACTGTAAAGTAGCCAACTCAAATCAGCTCCAGACAAGTGGAGCACCTCAGGGTTCAGTCATGGGACCACTCTTGTTTGGCATCTACTTCTCTGAAGTACAGGCCAACACTAAGGGACTCTGGCTAACAAAGTTTGCAGATGACTGCAAACTGGGAGCCATTATTGAATCCCCAAATGATGTGGATATTCTACAAAAGGGCCTTACAGAAACAGATGCCTGGTGCCAGAGCCATGGGCTCAAGCTTAATACCAAGAAATGTACAGTTATCCCTTTGGAAAAAAAACATGTACCCATGAATTACCACATAGGTGGCAGGACACTAATCAAAAGTGTGATGAGAGACTTAGGGACACAGGTGGACAGTGGTCTCACTTTTGATAACCACATTGCCACAACAGTCAGGAAATCCTTCTATGTGGCACACCTCATTACGAAGGGCTTTTCATCCCGAAAAAAAGGAGGTCATTGTCCCACTGTACTCATCTCTCATTAGACCCATTATAGAGTATAATGCCCTGTTTGGTATGTACCTCACAAGACATCTGCAACAGCTGGAAAGGCCACAGAAATACCTCACTAAAAGAATCACAGGCCTAAAGCAGATGCCATATACTGACCATCTAAAAAAACTCCAGCTATACTCTGTGGTATATCGTCTACTCAGAGGCGATCTCTGCTTAACATACAAGGCCATGTCAAACCCTGAGCTGTTGGACATGCTCCAAGAAATCCCAATCCCCTCAGACCCACACGCTCCAGGGATCTAAACCTTGTCATCACAATGAACAAAACATGCTGGAGGGATAGGTTCCTGACACAACCTAGAAGGCTCCCATACTCTGGAATAGACTGCCCATACATATCAAGCAGAGCGCCTCATTGGCCCTCTTCAAAAGGAACCTTGATGACTGGATGGTAGATAGGAAATTCACCCAGAGGATCATGTCAGTTGCCCTGCTAGACAGGGGCCCGGAGAAGTAAATATTGTGGGAAGAAATATCCAGGGAATTGTTATGGCTAGGCTTGCATAGGCCCTAGGGCCGATAGCCTAGTACCAACCTATGAACCTTTGAGAGTCATAAAGGCGTGGCTCTCGCAAACAATGGTTACTGAGATTTCTGTAGAAAATGCAGAATAAAACAAGAATATTGCACTAGCTAGACCAACTTCAGTCTAGTCATAGTCAGGGCTTTATCCCTCTGTGTCACTATTGCTAACATTATTTTGATTACATTAATGTGTGCACCACTAAGGTAGACAAGTCCTACTTTTTTAATATATAATTGAGTGGTCATACAAACTGCAAATGCACAAAAGTGCTGTGCTCATATTTATGAAAATATATATAAAAAAATACATGTTATTTTATTTTTCATAAGCTAGGTTAGCTTAGGGAACTCTCCAAATCCATCCATTTTTTTTCAAGCAAGACACACTTTATAACTTGGCAACATACAGAATGAGTGCAGTACAGCAAAAGCAAAGTGAAAAACATACTGGTGGTTGGAGAGGAGCAGGACAAAACACAACACAACAGACTGTTTATACAATGTTCATATATTATATACACACACAATCAGACACTCACAATGTGAGACAGAAAGGAGCGAATATTTCAATAACATCTGAAGCAAGACTTCCAGTTACATCATCAACAGACTTAATGACAGACAATTAACAGTTTGCAGATAAATACGTTTCCTCTTGTTCTGTATCATGGCTGGTAGTGTTATGCTATTCTGACAAAACTAAGTGAGATATCTCAGGTAAGGCACACACCTCTTTCATTTGGAAAAAACAATAAAAAAATTTGCAAACTAACTTATTTTGTTGCACCTTCCCAATTTCGTCCTCACTAAATATAACCCCGCAGGTTGCAGCAACATATTTTCCACTGAATAAAAGCCAATACCCAGTACATCAGCTTACTGTGATGTTGGTCAAACTTGTGTCAACTTATGGGACGGTTAAAGAAAAAAGATATTTATCTTACTTACTGATATATCATATACAGTTTGTTCTTTTAAAGTATCCTCCATAGTCCTTGACTTAATTTCCTCCTGAAGTTTTTCATTTTCAAGCACAACAGCCAGAATCCTTTGCTTCATTCCAGTTAACTCCTCCTGAAACATGTAACTCAAATATTAATGATGGCTAAAACTGCCAACCACTTCAGAACAATAAAACAATGGGATGATGCCCCCTCCCCCCACACACACAAACACCATTTTATCACTTTTTGGGTCTTGCATACAGTTTTCTTTCATTTATTTTAATTTTTTAAACTGTTACAATCAAACATAACTTTGCTGACTTGTTTGTTACATGAATATCTGCATAGCATTACAAGTAATAATGCTTTTAATAATAATATATGCTCTAATTTAATGACTGACTTACAATTTGATTAATTCTGAGTTTTCCAGCAACCACTATAAAACTTATTTTTTATTCTTGGTGGATGCACAAAGTAGTTGAGGTACCTGATTATTAACAGAAAAAAAGTACATATCACACAAATAATCATACAAGTACGATTCAAGAATTAACCCAGTAATGACACAGAATATCCTTGTGTTGACTTTTGATATCCAGATGAGTGGACCAATATAGACAGGCCATTTTTTTTAACCATAAACCAAAGATTAGAACAGCAAATAAGATGAGCATTCAAATAAAAACAAACTAAAGAAAACAACATGTATCCAAAATTATGGTTACTCCTTAGATCTGGTAAAGTCCTGCTATGGTAATGAGGTAAAGAAACATTATGAGGAGTTGTCTTTGAGAACTAATTTCACCTCCACAAAGAATAACACATTTATTTAAACAAACAGTGGTGTAAAAAGCCCACTTATTTAAATGTTACATTTCTGAAACAAAACGTTCCTGCGAAATATTGTAGTAATATTCAGCCTATGCACTTTAATCTTCAGTTATCACACTGTTTTGTAATACTTCCCCAATAAAACAAAGCAGTTAATACCAGAGTTGGGAAAAAGTCACCTACTACACACGTCATCAACTCATATGGTTTGCCAAGAACAAAGCATGCAAGTCTTTGCTTTGATTTACATGTAAAGGACTTCATTACTTGCTCAATGCTGTTATCTCTACACCAGTAATTTAATAACAAATGCACGAAAACCAGAAAAGAAACCATCTGTTGCATTTAGATTCCTTTTTCTTATAAAAGCTTCTAAAAAAGTTTAAATTTATGTGCTTCCAACAGCGATGAGAGATCTCCAGTCTCAGTAAGGACCATCCTGTGAACTACGTACTGTGTAAAGAATGGCCCGATTTGGAAGGATAGGATTATGTATTTATAAAACACAAAATAAGCAAATGTGTTCCACTTTTAAATGAGGTATTTTTAAGGTAGTGTTCCATTTTATACATTAGACCTTACAGCAATATGCAAAATTGCTGATAGATCAGTTATGTTATACAATTCCAGTGTTGTGGAAGCCAAAAGAAAGCATAATGCTTGAAATACGAAAATGTGTTTATTAAAAAATTTCAATATCCAAAATACAGGCAATAATGAAATACTGTATAAAAGGTTCATAGGTTCATAGGTTCATACTAGGCTATCTGCCCAAGGGCATTTATAAGCCTAGCCCATAGTTATGTGGCTTTCGCCACCCCTTTAGTTTGAATAAAAACTATGCCTATCATTTTTCTGTGCCTCTGTCAAGCAGTGACACTGAAGTAATCCCTGGGGTATATCTGCGATCTCCCATCCATTGGTCAAGATTCCTCTTGAACAAGGCCAGCGAGGTGCTCTGCCTCACATGTACCGGGATTTTATTCCACAGCATAGGGAGTCTCTGGGTGATGAATCTGTCCCTCCAGCACGTTCTATTTATAACCGTGTCAAGGTTTAAGTTTCCGCCCTTGTGGTTCTGAGGGATCTAGATATTTTGAGGTGAAGCATATTCATCAAATCTGGGTTTGCCATGGCCTTATATGTCAGGCACAGGTCACCTCTGAGCAAGCGGTATGAGACTGAATAAAGCTGGAGTTCTTTCAGTCGGGCAGCATAAGACATATTTTTGAGACCCTTTATCCTTTTGGTGAGGAACTTTTGGGGCCTTTCAAGCTGCATCAGGTGTCTGGTCAGATACATTCGGAACGGGGCATTGTACTCAATCATAGGTCTAATGAGTGATGAGTACAGGGGGACGATGACCTCCTTGATCTAGATGTGAATCCCTTCATGATCAGGTGGGCATATAGAAGGTTTTCCTAACTACTTTAGCAACATGAGTGGCAAGCGAAAGACTACTGTCAACTTGGGTCCGCAGATCCCTGATGACTTTTTCTGTGCTCAGTGGATTGTCACCTATATGGTAGCTAGTAACCTTGTTTTTCCCGAAGGGTATGACTATGCATTTTTGGCGTTAACTTCAGGCCATGGCTCTGGCACCAGTTATCCGCTTCTGTGAGGCCCTTCTGGAGGATATCTGTGTCAGATGTACTATGGCCCAGTTTGCAGTCATCTGCAAACTTTGTCAGCCATAACCCTCCTGTGTTTGCTTGTACTTCAGAAAAGTAGATGCCGAACAAGAGTGGACCCAGGACTGAGCCCTGTGGGACACCACTTGTGACAGGCTTTGAGTCTGACATGGCTCCAGCAACTCTGACCCTGTGGGTTCTAGCCAGTTTGCAACCCATCTTGTGATGTATGTGTTTACATTCAAGCTGATGAGTTTTTCGATGATACCTGAGTGGGGTATTGTGTCAAGGCCTTTGCCAGGTCGAGGTAGGCTGTATGGACTGCCTTTCCGTCATCAATGGCCTTGGTGACTGTCTCAAAAGTCAACCAAGTTTAAGAGGCAGGATCTGCCTTTGACAAAGCCAAACTGGGTTGGATCCAAAGTCTGCAAGTTCCCTATGTCTTTATTTATGAGTTCCATTATGATCCTCTCCATGGCTTTGCAGATAAGGCTTGTCAAGCTAATGGGGCGGTAATTTCCAGGGTCTGTGGAGGCACCGCCTTATGAAGTAGGACCACAGTGGCGCCACTCCTTGGGTACATATCCTGAGGTGAGGCTAAGATTAAACAGCTGTCCTAACTGTGGGTTTAATTCCTCGTTGAGTTCATGAAGCACACAGCCGGGGACACCATCCGGTCCCATGGATGCTGTGTTTTTGCCTTAGTGAGGGCAGTTCTCACCTGGGCGTTTGAGATGTTTGGGGGCTACAATGCTCTGGAATAGATATCTCTCCTTTTGGGGGGGGAGAAGTTTGCACTGAACCTGTCAGCCAGTATGTTAGCAATGTGTGTAGGTTCAGTAATTTTCACATCATTTTGAACTAATTCTGAGCATATCTGGGAGTTTCCTCCTAGGTTTCTAACATAGCTAAAGAAGGCCTTATGATTGTCTTTAGAGTCCTTGGCGATTTTTCTCTCAAAATTTGCCTTGGATGATTTTATGAGAGCTCTTAGTTTTTTACTTATAATGATCAAAAGTGTCTTACCTTTCAAGGATTTTGCTCTATCTTGTAGTAGCTTCCTCCTTTTGTTGTAGAGCTTGTTTATGGCTGGGGTCCACCAGACTGGACGCTTGCCTTTGGTACAGAGAGTCTTAGTTTTGTTTGGGATTGCCTGATCCATGCAGTCCTGTAGGTGCTGGTAGAAGGCATTTGTAAGTGATTCAGCGGTTTGAGTAATGTTTACCAATGGCTCAGGGGCCTTAAAGGAGACCACACTAGTTTTTAGAAGTGTGGAATCGGCTTTTGAGAAGTTTTTCACTGTGGTCTTTTTTGTTTCAGGTGGGGGCGGGATGAGGACCTCCAGCGAGATTAGTTTATGATCTGATCTCACCAGTGAGGGGTATACTTCCGGTGTTGAACATTTTGATCCCATGTTCGTGATGATGAGATCAAGTATGTTTTCACCTCTTGTGGGGATGGTGACTAGTTGTTCCATGGCATTTGAGTTTATGAACTCCAGGAATCTTTGGGTTAGAGTGTTCGGGCTTGAGTAGTGTTCCCAGTCTATATTAGGGTAGTTGAAGTTTGAAAATGGAGTTTGAAAATGCTGGCAAATCATTAAAAATCATGTGCAATCAGAATGTCTACTTGTAGAAAAAAGTTCTTGCATTGTAGCTGTTCCTATTGTGAATTACGGCAGTAGTTTTGGAAAACACATGGTATTTTAACCCCCCCACACCCAAAAAAAAATTTTTTTCAATTGCAAGCACTTCAGTACAAGCTCCCCTTACTCAATCCATCTTTTGTTGGCTTTTATGTTATCACCTGGCAAGTCACAATGAGGCAACTGGGTGGACAGCTTTCTTCTACAGACATCTGAAGGTTCAAAGTGCATGTAGTTAAATGCTGGGTATTAGAAAACAGTTTCTGATTAATACAGCTTGAGCTATTTTAATCCCTTAAGATGGTGAACAATACAAAACAGGGTGTCATATATTTTGTTTGTAAAAACACACTACACATGGATTGGCCCACTGCTGCAGAAGTGGGCTGCCTATTTGTGCTGCTGTTAGCAACTCAGTTTTCCAGATTTGGGCCATTGGTAGGGTCTGCATGAAGAAGCCAATGGCTGCCATTCCTATCCCAGGAGGAAGCCCTAGGGAACCTGTTGCCTGTGTGACCACTGGTGGAAAATAGCAGCCTTACAGGTCATCACATAGCAAATGGGCATGGTGACGACATCCTGACAGCACTGAACTAGTTCCTCAAAATGTTCCCCTGCTACTCAGGCATAAAACATTTCAGTCAACTTCCCAAGGAGTCAGGAGACCACCAAGTGAAATGCACATCTGGAGTTACTTAGCCTCTGGGAAGCTTTCATGCTCACCTAGCTATACATCAGCCATCTACAAAAAACACAGTAAACCTCCCTCAATTAAGACATCATGGAAGATGTACAAATTACCCATTACAGACATATGCTTGAAAACGTTTATGTTCTAAAGAGGTAATAGGCACATCTCCCATGATGCCTTCATTAATGGAGGTTTGTAATACTTCCTCCCAGGAGGTACTTTGTTTTATCAGTTTCTTTCTGGTTTGGTCCTCTGTGCATTTGCTGTGGGGTCTTTTATTTTGTTTGGACCATAATTGGGACCCGCTTGCCTCAATGTAATAGGTACTAGACTTTGCTTTTTATAAGCAGTGTTTCAAGGTAAAGCTAGACTCTGTTTAGCTGTCCATTGAGCCCAAAACAGGGCAACACATGTTTACACGTAGTACAGTCCTGCTGATTAGACCAAACGCATTAATAAAGACTCTCAGTTCATGCATTCAAAATCCACTGGAACACTTGTATGTTCTTATGAGGTAATTTGCATACTTTTCATGATACTATCACAGGTTTACAATGTTATATACGTGTGTACACTTCTAGTTGTACACATACATAAATCTAGTGTTTAACACAGACATGACTACAGTATGTGATAAAAGGCATTGCACAAGAGACATGGGAATATGTGCTTTTTTGCAAACACTGTTTACATGAAACATGCATGTGCTTATTTATCCATACATTTATACATTTACATGGCTGCATCTGTATCTATTTGTATCATCATACCTACCTGTCACAACTCATCATTAAACACATACACATGTATCTAAGTAGCGACAGTGAAACATTCATTTGCATATTGTAAAAGTAGCTGTAGAAAAACACTTCATTTTCTAATATGTAATTACTACATTTACCCATGTGAGAGGTCAGAAATTCTACAGATCTGCAAGTAATTTAATTAGTCACATAAGTCATTCTTCCAATGTTGCCCAAAATATTATTATCCTTTCTCTATCTTCTGCATCAACCATGTTGAAAACTGCATTATCAGCAAATAAATGAACACTTCCTTTTAGGGCTTTTACAAAAACATTCAGATTGAAAACAAAGGTCAACAGTACTCACTCTCCCACCCACTATTTACCATGATTTCAAGGCATGAAATCCATAAACGTTGTTTCTATGTACTCTGTTCTCTAGACAATATTTTATCCATGCAAGTAACAAGCCTATTCCAAGTCTGTACGATCTGTATGCTAAAATTCTATATGGTAATATATCAAACATTTTGATAAAACATCCCAGCCCTGTGAGCGAAACAGAACCATAGCAAGCTATGGTGTCCTGTACAGATTTACATACTGGCACCCCCCCCAACTTAAAGTCAATGGGGGGGGACTCTCTTCCGCTCCTAGAACTGTAGCAAACTGCTTGTTAAAACAGAAACAAGTATTTTTCTGCAGTTACAGTAAACTCACCTCACACACCAAGTGTACTCCACCACTTCAGTCATTATTGCAAATAAATGTATTTATTTATGAAGCTGAGATATTCTTGTGGCTTCATAAATCAGTTCTGGTACTGTACTCCCACACCATCAGCACCTGCAAGCTGCATTCCTTGACAGGCTACAATTGGGACAGCTACCCCCTTCATCTCACCCTAGTTAAAGCCATGGGCCAGAGGGATACAGCTATGACTGTTCTGGATGGCCCAGATTTCGACTAGCAGCTTGGGAGATGGAAAAGATAGCGGGGGTGGGTGGGAGTAAGTATCTCACGCCAGCTCACCATCCTGCAGAGGGAGTGAACTCTTTTGCTTTGCCAATCACCACATGCAAGAAGAAGCTTATAGGCAATGGTTACAGCCACAGACTAGAGTCATTAACTTGGTACTGACAACCCAGTGATGATAGCCCTCTGCAGCATACATGCACATGGACACAATTATACACTGGGGAAGGGCATAGCAGGACCTTCCACTGCATACAGGAGGTGATATCAGCTACCACAGTTGGGGGCAATGGCTATAAGCAGGAAAGCCCCAGTGGTTGTCAAAATGATGTCCTCTACAAGTGGTTCTTCCCTTACAAAGAATGACTGGGCAAGTAATGGCTTTTACCCTATGAGTAATTAATAAGCCAGTACATCACACAGATAGCTAGTGGCTGGCCAGCAGCAGAAACCTGAATAAATACACCTTGCTAAAGTCTAAATATACCATAATTCATCAACCTTTTCTTAGGCAATACTTGGTTGCCTAAGTTAAAGAGCTCTTCTTTGCTTACCATTACACTCTTGTTGGGAATCCATGCTGCTTTTGGTCTTGTGCTCAATGGGCTTTTAGACATTCTAAAACTCTTCCCTTAAGCAGTGTCTTCATATCTTTTCCTACAACTGGTGTCTAACTTGACAGTTACGCAGTTCCAATGTCTGTCTTGGGCCTATTCTTGTGAAGAGGCATCTCACTTCTGCCCTACTCCAGTTATTACAGACCTTATTTTCTTATTATGAGATATTTAAAAGGCTAGTCAGTGGTACCATCAGTTCCAGTTGTTGTGTCTTTTGGCTTTTCCCGGTTAGGGGTCACCACAGCGGAACTCCGGTCCACTAATGATTGGTAGTTGTTTTTTTACGTGCCGAGTTACCAGCCCTGACGGACAACCTTCAACGAAGGTACGCCCATTCGCGCATGCCTAGATGCAGAAGACGCTCTAGCTGAGAATCAAACTGGACAGCGTCTTACTGTGAGGTGACAACGCTACCGCAGCACCACCACCGCGGGTATATCCTTGTGGTCTAGTAGGATCCACCACAGAAATTTTAGAGGACCACCAGTTCCAGTATATCCTCTAAAATTTCTACGGTGGATCCTACTAGACCACATTGCCTTATGCAGATCAGTCTCCCCAAAAAGACAATGAAGCACTGCTTGCGTGAAGACCAGGAAACAGAAAAGCCACTCCGAGATGTACCTCGGCCCTTTCTGCACTCATCTCAAATGTCCACTAAAGTCTAACATAAACTAGGAACACATGCTAGGGTAGGAGTGTCATGACTCTGCACCTCACCCTTCACATAGGTTCATAGGTAGGTACTAGGCTATCGGCCCAAGGGCCTAGGTAAGCCTAGCCAACAAGGTTCCCTGGCTTATGCAACCCAAGAAAGTTAATTTCCTATGCCCCTGTCGAGCAGAGCCACAGAAGTGATCCCCGGGGTGTATTTCCTATTTCCCATCCACTCATCAAGATTTTTCTTGAAGAGTGCTAATGAGGAACTTTGCTTGACATAGATGGGTAGCTTGTTCCAGAGTATAGGAAGCCTCTGGGACAGGAATCTATCCCTCCAGCATGTCCTGTTTATTGTGGTGACAAGGTTTAGGTCCCTACAGCGTGTAGCTCGGAGGGATTGGGATTTCTTTATGTGTAGCATGTCCAGCAGCTCTGGGATTAACATAGCTTTATATGCTAGGCAGAGATCTCCTCGGAGTAGGCGATATGCTACAGAGTAAAGCTGGAGTTTTTTGAGATGGTCAGTGTAGGGCATCTGTTTGAGGCCAGTAATCCTCTTTGTGAAGGTACTTCTGTGGCCTTTCCAGCTGCTGCAGATGTCTTGTGAGGTACATTCCAAAAGGGGCGTTGTACTCTATAATGGGTCTGAGTGGAGAGTAGAGGGGAACAATGACCTCTTTTTTTCTGGATGAGAACCCTTTTGTGATGAGGTGTGCCACATAGGATTTCCTGACTAGTGTGGTGATGTGATTATCAAAGGAGAGACTACTGTCCAACTGGGTCCCAAGGTCTCTTATCACACATTCGGCATTAAGTAGACTGCCGTTTATGTGGCATTTCATGGGTACAGAGTTTTTACCAAAGGGGATGATAATGCACTTTTCAGCATTGAGCATGAGGCCATGCCTCTGACACCAGGCATGAGGCATCCATCTCAGTGAGGACCTTCTGTAAGATGTCCACATCATTTGGGGACTCTTCTATGGCTCCTAGTTTGCAGTCATCTGTGAACTTCATTAGCCAGAGGCCTTCTGTGTTAGCCTGTACTTCAGAGAAGTAGATACCAAATAGGAGAGGTCCCAGGACTGAACCCTGTTTTAGTCCACACGTCACTGGTCTGAAGTCAAGATTTGGAGTCTGCAACTTTTACAGTGTGGGTTCTGTCAGTGAGCCAGTTGACAACTCATCTTGTGACTTAGGGATTTATACCTAGTTTAGTAAGTTTAGCTATAATTCCAGACTGGGGGATAGTGTCGAAAGCCTTGAGGAGGTCAAGATAGGCTGTGTGAACCACCTTACCCTCGTCTACGGCTTTGGTGACTGCCTCAAAGAAGTCGATCAGGTTCAGAAGGCATGATCTGCCTTTCACAAACCCAAAATGGGTGGGGTCCAGAGTTTGGAGGCTACCAATGTCTTCGTTTATGAGTTCCATGATACGTTCATGGCCTTGCAGACCAGGCTCGTCAGGCTAATAGGGCTATAGTTCCCAGGATCAGTGGTGGCTCCCCCTTTGTGGAGTGGGATAACTGTTGCTGTGCACCATTCAGTGGGTACAAAGCCTAATGTGAGACTATGATTGAATATGGCACTTAGGTGGGGAGCCAGTTTGTTCTGAAGTTTGTGTAAAACACAGCTCAGGATGTTGTCCAGTCCCATGGATGCTGTGTTAATACTCAGGAACATCGATAACAACCTTATCAACTCTCGGTTAGGTGAAAAACCATATAGATATATATATATATATATATATATATATATATATATATATATATATATAGAGAGAGAGAGAGAGAGAGAGAGATATGTTTAGAAATAAACAAAAGTAATCAAAAAGAAAAAAAGAGGATACAGAACTGAAGAATGTGAGTCACTGACAAGATGAGAGAAGTACTTGAGAGATTTGCGAGGTACTTCAGATGTGAATAATTCAGCTTAGAGATTCTTGGCAAATAATGTTTTTTTTTTTTTTTGAAGACAAAGGGGAAGCTTCATGGGCAAATATGGAAAACTACAGATTATAGTGAACTAGCTACTCAGGGCAGCAGAAGTGAAGGCGGCGACCGGAGGCAAAACAAGGTAGTGAGACTGGGGGAGAGGTACAGTAAGAAAGACAAAGGACAGAACATGAGAAAATATATTTATATGACTGCGTACAAGTTAGGAAGAGTAGTGTGAAGGCAGAATGTAGCAGGTGCAATTGAATGATAAACTCTCCTGCACCCAGCCTTCCACTTGATTTAAAATTGCTGCTTAATTCTTGGTACCAACAATTTGACAAATAAGAAAAATCTAGTGCAAGGAATAAAACTATTGCATCTCTAAGAGTGGGTGCAGGGGTTGCAATATAGGTAGCCTGTACAGACCCTAGCAAAAACTACTCATCACTGGAAGGAAGGAGGCCAAGAGATACGATCCAGCAGGACCAAAGTCCAACCAAAGGACCAGCTCTCAGCACTATTAAACCAGGACTTTTCACAACATTAAGCAGTAGTTTAGAAGAATGACGATAATGGGTCCCTTAGTCTCACTTGCAAGCATGGGTGCTAGGGAGTCACCTATATGCTCAATCTTCATATTGCTTGAACACATCATGCTAAGTGCTGATCTCTTGATATAGGATGATGAAATTCCAAATAGTTCAGAGCCACTATGGATGCAATAACCTTAGAGGAGAAGCAACACCTAAAGGTTTTCAGACAGCCTCTTGATACCTTGCTTTGCCCATCCCTCCAGTGCCTCACTTATTTTAAAATAAGCGAGATACTGGAGGAATATATAAAGTCATATGGAAAAAGGCAGAAAAAAAAGAAGCAGCTTTAAGTAGCCATTCAGGTGACCTCCTAAAACTGCAGAAATCAAAGCCTGAAATGAATGAAACACTATTCAAATATGAGGCTTCTCATTAAGAACGGAAAGAAAATCTGTTAGATAGTACTGCAATGATCAGATGACAGGCCTAAACAACCATTTGGTGCCCTGGACTGACAATGGCAGCAGCAGCTCCAGAGGACAAAAAAGACAAAATATATTCAAATGTACTGATCAGTAGTCAGGCACAGGACATTATGGCATCAGATAAAAGACTGAAAGATCTCGAAAATACCCACACTATGCATTCTGACACAGTGCAAAACTTCTTCAAAGGCTAAACTGAAATTAACCTGGAACTGGCTAGCATGGAGGCACAGCAGAAGGAATTGAGAAAGAAGATGACAGAGCATGAAGACTGATTGAGGAGGGAAAACCTGTGGTTCTCCGGTATGGTAGAAAAACTAAATGGAAGGGACTGCATGACCTTCACAAAAGAGTTATTCTGCAACTAAACAAATCTGCTACAAGTAATAGTATAAGGAAGACGATATAACTCAGGGCAGAGCTACCTGGACAGGATACAGTGTACCCAAGCTAACAAGTTTACAAGTTGAACAATTACTGCTTTCTACTTCTGTGGAAGAAATAAAAAAATGCAAATAAGCATACAACAAACAGACAAATCACTAAGTAATGATGGGATACCGACAAGGGGTGTAGAACAGTCCATCACCATTAACTTCTACACGAGGCAGAAATTAATAAAGATATAAGTAAAGCTATTTAGCCAAGTTCTTAGAGGAGGGGTGAGGGGATGATCCAACATCATGGAAGCAAGTAACAGTCTCAGTAATTTTGAAAGAAGGGAGAACCCCATGAATCCAGCTTCATAAGGCTGATCTTGAACAACAATTCAAAATATTCACAGAAATATTAGCAACAAAAATAACTAAGCTGATACCAGGGATGATGGGACTTGATCAGTGGGGGGGTGGGGGGTATAACTGGGAAACAAACTTCTGATAAATCAATTAGTTACAACAACCATATTATTACATGTTGTCAGGGAACCTATTATTGATAAGCCTAGGCACAGAAAAAGTATTTCACATGGTCAGCTAGGGTTTCCCAAACACAAATATGACGTCTGGATTCCTGTTGAAATATAGAAGTTAATTTTGCATGTGTACATATAAGATTGTACAGCTACAGTTAAAATAACCCAAAGATTGTCAAAGGTGTCTTATTTGACTAGAGGTACCAGTCATTGTCACCCCATTTCTCAGCTCTTATTCGCCCTATACATAGAACAGCTTCTCATATCCACAGCTATAAAAGGGCAGGTTCTAAGACTAATCCAGCATTATTTGTGGATGACATGCTAATTCATTTGACTAATAAAGGGTGTGATGCCCCCCCACCCCTATTATTTCAGGGGTTTGAGACATTTCAGAATTATTAGGGTTACAAAGTAAAGTCAAACCTAAAGCACTGATGCTCATTTAAGTGGTAGCTATGCCTTGGTGCAATCTTATTCACACCTGAGAGGCATACAAGAGTGAAATTTCTTGGGGTATGGTTAAAAACTTCATTGTGTAGGTCAGTCATGGGAAGAAAATAGAAGTTATGTTCTTACCATAACGTTCCATGTTAGTTGTCTTCTTCTCGCCTTCTTCTTGCTGGATGGGTTCGGAGCAGACCTCGGCTCCGACTCGGCCACTCTAAAAGCTCGAGAGTTGGTTCCACTGGCTCGAGGCTCCCCTTATATCCCACAATGCTAGGCGAGAGTTACCTCAGATCTCGTTTGTAAGCTAACCCCAGCTTATAATAGTTACAGAATAACTCTAAACAGAGTCCACCTCTAACAACAGGGAGAAAGAAGGGTGACCTACATCCTGATTCAGGAGATATGCAAGCAGCATATGTCTAAGAAAGAGGTGGTAGAAAGAGAGGTCACAATCACAACTCCTCTAGGTCTGTCCAGGCCAGGGGAAGGAGGGTGGGGCCTTGAAGAAGGCGAGAAGAAGACAACTAACATGGAGCGTTATGGTAAGAACATAACTTCTATATGTTAAGTTGTCTATCTCGCTCATTCTTGCTGGATGGGACCGTCCCTAGCACCTTGTCCCGGGTGGCCTAACGGAACAGACTCCTGAGAACAGTGGAACCAAAGTTAGCTCTATGCCTAGAAGCTAAATCCAACTTATAATGAGAAATGAAAGTGTGAGGAGTAGCCCAAGTAGCAGCTGCACAAATGGTGTCAATAGGCAGTCTGTCTTGGAAGGCTAAGGAAGTAGCCAAAGCTCTTGTAGAATGGGCCTTAGGTTTATTAGGCAGCTTTTGGTGTCTAATCTCATAAACAAGGGTAATCAGAGATGTAAGCCATCTAGATAATGATACCTTTGAAACTGAAAGTCCCTTTCTGCCTTCTGCATAGGAGACAAACAGTTGGTCAGATTTTCTGAATTGTTTTGTTCTATCCAAATAGTACCTCAACTGACGATGAACATCTAGCCAGTGTAATTTTGTTCAGACCTATTGGAATATTCTGGAAAAAGACAGGAGGTCAATGCTTTGATTTAGATTTGACGTCGAGACTACCTTAGGTAAAAAGGACGGGTTGGTTCGTAAGGATACCCTGTCCTTATGGAACAATAGATAAGGAGGTCGACAGCTGAGTGCATGAAGTTCTGAGACTCTTCTAGCTGAAGTAATAGCTACCAGAAAGAGAGTCTTCCATGATAGCAATTTTAAAGAACAGGATGCTGCAGGTTCGAAAGGGGGTAGAATCAAAGAAGAACGAACTAAATTTAGGTCCCACGGAGAAGGAGGATTTCTTATAGGAGGTCTGAGAAGAAAAACTCCTTTCAAAAAGGCTTTGCAAAGCTTGTGGGACATTAAGGCAGACTCAGAAATACCCACATGAAAGTTAGAGATAGCTGCCAATTGAACTTTAAGAGTAGAAGGGGATGAACCTGCATGGAAGAGTTCAGCTAGAAAATCAAGGACTATTTGGATGGAAGCAGTGAAAGGATCTATGTCCCTTCCTTGAGCCCAAAATGTGAAACGTTTCCACTTACTCAAGTAAATCTTCCTAGTGGAAGATTTATGGGAAGCTATCAAAATATCTCGAACAGAGTGAGATAATTGAGGAAGCCTGGCTAAGGTTGGAACTGGAGGAACCAAGCAGTGAGGTTCAGAGAGGGAGGAGCGATGTAACTGACCCGATTGATGGATCAAAAGGTCTGGAACTAGGTCCAGATGCCAAGGTCGCTCCAGTAGAAATTGATGTAGAAAGGGGAACCACACCTGTCGAGGCCAGTAAGGAGCAATGAGGATCAACGAGGTCTTCTGAGCGATAGCTTTCTGAATCACTTGAGAGATTAGTGGGAAGGGAGGAAATGCATACAGAAGTCCCCGGGGCCAAACTTGGACTAGAGCGTCTCTGCTGGGTTGGCCTGGTAAAGGGAATAGGGTGAAATAATGTCTGCACTTGCTGTTTTGGGGAGTAGCAAAAAGATCACAGCAAGGCTGACCCCACTTGAGAAAACTCTCTCTCACAACAGAGTCTTTCAGAGACCACTCGTGAGGCATGAGGATAGCTCTGCTCAATTTGTCCGCTATTTGATTGGACTTCCGGGATGTGCGTTGCTATCAGAAACGCTGAGAAGAAATCGCCCATTGCCACAATCTGAGTGCTTCTCGACACAGGGGTAGGACCTGGTTCCGCCTTGTTTGTTGATGTACCACACTACAGACATATTGTCTGTCTGGATTGCAATCGTTCCCAAGGGGAGAGAGTCTTGAAGGGCTTGCAACGCTAAAAGCACTGCTCTCATTTCCAGAACATTTATGTGCAAGTGGCATTCGTCTGGTTGCCATGTGCCCTGGACCGTCCTGCCCTGATAATGCCCCCACCCGATCAGGGAGGCGTCCGTTGTCAGAGTAGCAACCGGAGGGGGAGGAACAAAGGGTCTTCCCAACCAGAGCTGAGGGGAAGACATCCACCACATGAGATGATTTCTGCACGCCTGCGTGATCATAATGGTGTGGGACATTGGAAGTTGCTGGTATGACCATTGTGTAAAGAGCATCCATTGAAGGATTCGCATGTGGAATCTGGCTAATGGAAGCAGAGGTATGGCAGCCGCCATAATTCCCAACACTTTCAGAACTAACCTGGCTTTGATTCTGTTGTTGTTGAGAAGGAGTGAGACCAGTCTGTGTATGTCTGTTATTCTCTGATCTGTTAGTCTCGCAGACATGTCTACTGTGTCTAGATTTGCGCCTATGTAGGTAATAGTACGACAAGGCGACAAAACAGACTTTTCGCAATTTATTGAAATGCCTAACTTTTGACAAATGCGAAAAGTGTAATCCCTGGCCATCAGAAGGAGATGCTTGGTGGAAGCTGTGAGGAGCCAGTCGTCCAAATATGGAAACACCTGGAATCCTTGTCGTCTCAGGTGAGAAGCTACCACTGCCATGCATTTGGTAAACACCCGGGGGCAGTGGTGAGACCAAAGGGCAGGGCCCTGAATTGAAAATGACTGGTTCCCAGCCTGAAGCGGAGGAATCTTCTGGAGCGTCTGTTCATTTTATGTGATAGTACGCATCCTGAAGGTCTATAGAGCACATCCAGTTTCCTTTTCCCAATAGGGGAAGGATGGACTGCAGCGTGACCATCCGAAATCTTGTTTTCTTGACTGATCTGTTCAAGATACTGAGATCCAAAATTGGTCTCCAGTCCCCTGTTTTCTTTGGAACTAAAAAAACCTTGAGTAGATTCCGGATCCTTGCTGGTCTGCTGGAACTGGCTGAATTGCTCTTTTTGCAAGCAGTTTTGAAATTTCCAAAACCGCTAGATCCCTTTGTGCGGGTGGAACATCTGGAAGGGATTTTTTTGATTGTTTGAATGCGAAGAAAGGGGATAGAATAGCCTTCGAAATGACGGACTGTACCCATTTGTCTTGAGTCAGGGGTAGCCAGGCTTTTGGGTACAGTGACAACCTTCCCGCGACTCCCCCGGAAGGTGGGCAGCCGGGCAACACCTCAGGGATGCTGAAAGGGCTTATCAGAGAAGGCTTCCTGATTGCCCTGGTTCTGCGGAGCCCCTGCCTCGAGGCGGCGTCTACCATTGTTATTCCGCCTCTGCCTCTGGCGGGTAGCGACTTTGTCGTCAGGCGAAGTCCCTTGATTTTGTTTACGGAACCACATTTTTCCACTTTTCTGGCCTTTGGGGTAGGGCCTAGAGGGAGTAGAAAAACGGGCTCCGGCGGCAAAAAGAGTCTTGCCATCAGTCTCGCACCTAGTCAGGGTTTCTTTCACTTGCGGACCAAAGAGAGATGATCCATCAAGCGGGAGTTAGTGAAAGGCGCCTTGAAGGGGTCCGCAAAATTGCATAGCCGCATCCAGGCATGCCTCGTAAGGCCACACCTGTCCCTCTTGGACCTACTCGCTCCATCAGCCGCATAAGAAAGGAGGCGCATGGAGGAGTTGGCTATGGAGTTAAGGGTAGCCAGCTGAGTGTTCATTTTATCTTGAAACCCCGCAGCTGTAGGATCCTTCAACATGTCACTCGCTTCTTTAATCAAGTCCCTTTGAAGACGAATGAAATGGCACAGGTAGTTCAGCGGACGCATAGTAAATGTCGCTGACGAAAACATCTGCTTCCCGTACCTGTCCATGGACCTAGATTCCTTGTTAGGTGGATGGACAGGTACTGAAGGATCAGCTAGTTCCTTCTTAGTGGCAGCAGCTACCACCATAGCATCCACAGAAACTCCTTTTGCCAAGAACTGCTTGTCTGCTGGTGCGTTATGAATTTGGAGGGTCTCCTGGGAGTGGGGTCCACTGAATCAGGAGCCGTCCATGCCTTTTAGCAACCACCTGCATGAGGGGTCAAAGGGGACACCCAGGAGGTGGAAGGGCGAGAGCCAACGCCTCAAGATATACAGATTCATCCTCCGAAGGGTTAAGGGCTGGCCAATTTCCCTCTGCTTCAGGATCTCTAGAATGTCTGCAAAGAGACATCTTCAGAAGGGGAACGGGGAACCCTCGGAATCATCTAAATCTGTATCAGATGTGATTGACTCAGGTGAGTCAATGTGTTTCCTCTTACACTTCCTCTTCCGAGGGGCTCTTCTGCCAAGTCAGGAGAGGCCTCGGAAGAGGATGAGATCCCACAGGGGTTCCTGAGGAGCTGGCTCTCTGCAGTCCGGGATGAGGGAGTGAGTCGACTTGATCTGAGGCACCGTGAGGGAGGGGCGGACGGCGCCGACTGTGGGGTAGAGCCAGGCTCTAACACACTCCGCATGACCTCGAAGCACCCTGTCAGGCAAAGCCAGAGGTCCCCGCCCGAGAAGCTGAGAACCCCTCGGCACCGACAGTGATGGCTCCGAGGCCGATGTCGAGCCGAACTCACCAGCCGAAGCTCCGAGAGGAGAGCGGGTCGGACAAGGGTCCGATGCCACTCACCCCCTCGGAGCCGACGAGGGAAGTCCGGCGCCGAGATTCTTCCAAGGAAGAAATGGAGCCGGCAGCGGAGCGAAGACAATTGTATCGGCTCCGGCGCTATCACAGTCTCGGTTCCGACACGACCCGGCTCGAGCTCAAGAGAGTCGAAGGAGGAATATATTGATGGACAGGGGCAGGCATCGACTGATGAGTCGGGCTCTGAAGCATCTGGGCCAGTGCCTCGGACTTAAGAAGTCGACTCACTACCCTCTGAAGGTCATGATCCGACAGCCTCGATGACCTAGAGGAGTGAGATCTTTGGCTCCGTTCAGACAGCAGGGGAGATCCTGGAGCCGAATGAACGGAGCCAAGGGATGGTGACCTGGTCCTCTTCCTAGTTGTAGGCTCCGAAGGTCGGGTGGGACCCGACACGGAAATTTTTAATACCTCGGCCCCAGCCGGAGCCGAGGGAACCACAGAAACTGTGGACTGAGACTCATTGGCTCCAACCGGAGCCGATGCAGGCAGAGGTTTAGAAACCTTAGGTCTCGGCTCAGTTGTCGGAGCAAGACCTAGATGCCTTAGAGGGCTTTCCTGAAGACACAGTAAGGGAATCCTCTGGCTTGAGTAAGCCTCTTAAATTAACTTATTTTTCTTTCCTGCAGGACCCTGGGGCTGAAGCCATGGCAAACAGCACAGGAGTCCTGCAGGTCTAAGGTCCCAGACAGTAGACACAAGAAGTGTGAGCGTCTGTCAGAGACATTTTCTGACAGCACGCATCACACTTCTTGAATCGAGACCTTTGCTTCTTTAGACATCTCAAAGGTGTAATCACACACACACAGTCACAAACACACTGATTACACCCTGTCTAATTTAACTTAAAATAAAACAACTAGCTAGGTTTTAAATTAAGAAAAAATAACACACACACACTCCACTAGGGAAAGAAAAAGGCCTGTAGGCCCAGGGAAGAACTTAAGTTCTTGTGGGGAAAAAACAGGAATTTTTAAGAAAGGGGATAAGAATTCCTCTAAACTAAGGGAAATAAGTATAAATATTAAAATTAAAGGGGTTTTAATAAACTAACTTTACAAGAAAGTCACTTACCAAGAACCGGTAGAAAACCAACACCTTGATCGCTGTAGCGGCAAACGAGATCTGAGGTAACTCTCGCCTAGCATTGTGGGATATAAGGGGAGCCTCGAGCCGGTGGAACCAACTCTCGAGCTTTTAGAGTGGCCGAGTCGGAGCAGAGGTCGGCTCCGAACCCATCCAGCAAGAATGAAGGCGAGATAGACAACTTAACATTGAAGGTTAGGATTTTATAGAAGACCGAATTTAATGGTGATGAACCTTGACCATAAAGTGCAGGCTTTTAAAAATGTGTTTTGTTCCACTGATAACATATGGAGGCCAAATGTTTCTAGATATCCTTGAGGATAAACATTGGGAAATAATCAAGGAGAAATTGAATGAATATATATGGGAAGGTAAGTATGCAAGAGCAGCATGGGGGAATCTTGTGATGCATCTGCAGTATGTACACCTGAGTGTTCCAGAGCTACAAGTGGTGTCCCACAAGGCTCAGTCCTGGGACCTCTCTTGTTCGGTATATATTTCTCGGAGGTACAGGCCAACACAGAAGGAAATTGGCTGACCAAGTTCGCAGATGACTGCAGACTGGGCGCCATAATCGACTCTCCAGCCGACACAAGCATCCTCCAAAAGGGCCTCATAGAAACAGACAACTGGTGCCAGAGCCATGGCCTCAAGCTAAAAGCCAAAAAGTGTATAGTCATCCCCTTTGGCAAAAAAAAAAGTGCCCACAAATTACCACATAGGTGGTAATCCATTAAGTACAGAAGAAGTAATTAGGGACCTGGGGACCCAAGTTGATAGCAATCTCTCATTTGACAATCACATGGCCAAAGTGGTTATAAAAACATTTTATATAGCCCACCTAATCATGAAGGGATTCACATCTAGATCAGGGGAGGTCATCGTGCCTCTTTACTCATCCCTCATCAGCTCATCCCTCATCAGGCCCATAATTGAGTACAATGCCCCTTTTGGGATGTACCTTACCAGACACCTGCAGCAACTGGAAAGACCCCAAAAGTACCTCACCAAGAGGATCAAAGGGCTCAAACAGATGCCATATGCTGCCCGGTTAAAGAAACTCCTGCTCTACTCAGTGGCATACCGCCTGTTCAGAGGCGATCTGTGCCTGACGTATAAAGCCATGTCCAACCCGGAATTAATGGACATGCTGCACCTCAGAAAATCCAAATCCCATCGTGCTTGAGAGACTTGAACCTCAGCACTGAAATAAATAGGACATGGAGGGACAGATTCATAACCCAGAGGCTCCCTTCACTCTGGAATAAAATCCCAGTCCAGGTTAGGCAGAGTCCCTCATTGACTCTCTTCAAGAGGAATCTTGATGAGTGGATGGGAGATCATAGGTTTACCCCAGGTATCACTTCTGTGTCACTGTTAGACAGAGGGACAGTATACCAACCTCGAAAAAGGACATAGCAAAATAAATTTAAAATGGGTGGCGAAAACCAAACACATTCTGGCTAGGCTTATAAATGCCCTAGGGCAGATAGCTTAGTATGAACCTATGAACCTATTATGCTAATCTAATTAATACAGTACAAAAATACAGACCTAGTTGGGACGACATAGTGGTTATAAAGACCTTCTACATAGCCCACCTCATCACGAAGGGTTTCACATCTAGATCAAGAGAGGTAATCGTGCCCCTTTATTCATCCCTCATCAGGCCCATCATAGAATACAATGCCCCTTTTGGGATGTACCTTACCCGACACCTGCAGCAATTAGAAAGACCCCAAAAGTATCTCACCAAGAGGATCAAGGGTCACAAACAGATGCCATATGCTGCTCGGTTAAAAAAAACTCCAGCTCTACTCAGTTGCATACCGCCTACTTCGAGGCGATCTATGCCTGACATACAAAGCTATGTCAAATCCAGAATTAATGGAGATGCTCCACCTCAGTAAATCTAAATCCCTTAGAGTCACATGCTCGCGGGACTTGAACCTCAGCACAGAAATAAATAGAACTTGCTGGAGGGACAGGTTCATAACCCAGAGGCTCCCTTTGCTCTGGAATAGAATTCCAGTTCATGTGAGGCAGAGCACCACAATGAATCTCTTCAAGAAGAAACTCGATAGGTGGATGGGGGATCGTAGGTTTGTCCCAGGGACTACTCCCGTGTCACTATTAGACAGAGGCACAGTAAACTAAACCTTAAAAAGGGCACAGTATACTCAAATCAAGGGGTGGCATAAGCCATACAGAATCGGGATAGGCTTATAATTGCCCCAGGGCAGATAGCCTAGTATGAACCTATGAACATGATGTTGATACAAGCAAGGCTTCCCACAGAATCAGAGAAACAAGCAACCTGTAAATGGTATGGGCAACAATAAGCCAGCAGCTTTGCAATAAAATGAATTAAAATGATGGAAATCAATCTTAGCCAAGAAGAACTTGATCATAGGGATAAAGACTACACTGTAGTTAAAATAGAGGAAAAGAAACAGAAAGCCAAAACTTTGGGAAAAGCTGAGAAATGGGAAAAATATTATTTCATGTGAGGAAATCTTGTAAAACAAAAAACAGCCTCAAAACTAGCAACAGTCTACAAGCTGAAGTAACTCAAAAAATGTCAAAAGAATAAAACGAATGGTGGCATAACCATTGGTGATGACACAGCTCTTGATAGGAAAAAAAATAGCTATTGCAAGTGTGAAAGAGGAAAAAAACAGAAGAAACAATGATTTGTAATCTCTATGGCTCTCAGGTGTGCCATAGTTTAGGCTTTTTGTGTGGAAATGTCTCCAGAAGTATGTCTGTGTACCAAAAAATTACAAAAAAACATTCACACACATTAATAATGCATGATGAAAGTGCTTGGATGGAGAAAGGGTTAACTAGAATAGTTTTGGAATCATTCCATGCTGGAAGCTTTCAAGTGGAATAATGCAATAGGATTACAGAGTTGTTTGTGGGCCTCTTCAGCCTTGGTAAAAAAAAGTTTATACTTTGACATGATTCGGAAAATGATGCGCTTAAACATCTGGAGGCATTATTTAGCCCAATTTTAATAATGGCTCAAGAAAAGAATATGTAGGTTGCAGTCAAGAATGGTACCCTCAAGTCAGGACACCAAAACACTAACAGAGGAAATTTAACTGATAAAAATTAAGCAATTGAGAATAAGTCCCACTGAAAAAAAAAAAAAAAAGAAAAACAAACAAGTGGATCCCATAACTACAGCAGAGGCACAGGAATGTCAACAGCTAGAAAGTCAATACAATGAGTAATTGGAGGCTGTTTAACTGGTAGGCGTGCTGAGATAAGAATAACAAACGGATTGCAATGTAAGTTATTGGATTTTGTGGATTGAGAAATTTAAATAAAGACCTTAGGTTTAAAATTTCTAGTATTGTTTTTGGTGTTTGCAGTTTAAAAACATGCAGAAAGAGATCCCAACACAGTTGTGTGCAATGTTCTTTTTTATTTTATACTCTTGGTGCTGTAAATATGTTATAAACGTTTTGGAACAAAGCTATTTTAATAAGCCTAGGTAGAGCAGTCGTCAATCCAAAGATTTGTTATCGATCATGCACTGGGTAACTCAATGGACTGTTCCAAGGTTGCTGTTTGTCACAGTCAGCCTCCAGATGTCTGACCATGTGACTAGGTTGCTATTGAATGGGGGTGCACCTTTTGCAGGCCTCTTATTATCCAGTGACATGCAGGACAGGTAGTAGCTTGTCCCGTTGTTAGTGAATAGAGGAATGGTGATGCATGAGGCTGTTGTGGCAATCTGCAAGATAGACCTATCTATAGAAGGATATGACTGACTGCCCCTGTACTTTCCACATTCCCTAGGTGCTCTGGCACTAGCCTGAGATCAAGCAAAAGATGTTTTCTGTCCACGTCTGCACTGTGCACTCTCAAAACCTGCTGTCTTATGAGACATTAGACAAGCCTGTAGCTTTTCTGTCTATGTTAACAGATTATAAAATTTTATCACCCGAGTACTAGTTGAAGCTGTGGGGCTATATTATATAATCGAACTTTCAAAACTTCGAATCCCATATTTTTGACAACATATGATCGAAGTTCGAAAGTTCAAATATATAATAAAAAACAAAAAACTTACCTTAATGGTGCAGCCCCCCACACACACCCCCTACTTAAATATACCAACTCCGAGATCGCACTTCAGTGCAAAAAAGGGAAATTATGCTTAACGTTTGAACACTTGAAACATCGATCATATGGTGTCGACCATATGACGTTCAACATTTCAAGCGTTCGAAGTTCTAATAGGAATACGAAGCTGTGCGTTCCCCAGGAAAACAATGTTGGTGTTGGTTCAGCTTATGATCTCTCAGCATTCTATCTTCTCCAAGGATGATGCCACACTATAAACAGAAAGTTACTAACTTTAATAATTGGCTTGGTTTTGGGGTCATTTCAAGGAGTTCAATATTTGTCAACATGGGAGGATGTGATCAACAGACCACTTCGATTTGTCAGGCATGGTCTGCACATGTCACCTCCTGGCTTTCAAACATGGTCTAAAACACTATCCACCTTTACCTTGCCTTTTTTTAGGCAATGGCAAACTGACAAATATCTAAAAACAGATGAGACTCACCACGGCAGAAGTATAAAATAAATCCTTTAATAACTGCAGTATATAGTAAGCGCTTTCACGTCTACACAACGCTTCTTCAGACTTTAATACCTGCTCTAAAACACATCCATTTAAATAGTACTGCCTATGAGTTTGATCCAATCACATTCAACTCAATTACAGTTCAATAAAACACATTTAAAAACACATACACTTTAAAACCAACAACAAAAAAAATTCCAATGCATATATATATATATATATATATATATATATATATATATATATATATACATACACACATACACACCTAGCAAATGTATCTAAAAATATATATAAAAAATATGTGAAGAGTATAGAAAATATATGTATATGTGTAACCAAGAATCAATGTGAGTAGGGACGTGCTGCTAAAAAAGGTTTCAGAGTCAACTTTTCATTAAGTCCATGTCCCCTGTGACTCTGAAGTTTTAATATCCACCTATTCTCACATTTATCAGTGTGGTTCCTGGTGTCACCTAATCTGTTTTATTTATTAATTCTAGGACATTGAATTTAAATTATGTAGTGCTCCTACATCTAGGACATATCGAGCTAATGCATTGCGATAATCTTCTCTGTTGATCGCATATGCATGTTCTCTTACATGTTCACAGAGGCTTCTGTTAGTTTTACCTATGTAAAAAAACTGGCATGTCTGACAGACAGCCAGATACAATAAATCTCTGGATCTGCAATCATCATAGAAATTAAACCTGTATTCATAGCCTGTGTCAGGATGTATAAAATGGTTCTTACCAGACATGTAGACACATTGATTGCATCCTCTACAGGGAAAAGTGCCTTCATAACATAATAATCTCTTTAGTGACTTTGTGTTCCTATATGAAAAACTTGGTTGGGGACCCACTAACCCTGTAATTCTATCATCAGTGGTTAAAATGCCCCAGTTTTTACTAATGACATCTTTGATCTTCACATTTTTATTAGAGTACAGAATTACCATCATGTTTCTCTTAGTTCGTTGGTCACTATTATTGATACTATCTATATTCCCTCGATTCCTATGCAGGAAAGGTTTCCCTCTTCCCTTTCTCATGGGCATATTTACGTAATGCACTACTTCTATTTCTCTCTTACTATATCCTCCGATGAGAAGCTTCCAGCTAACATATCCTGCTTCATTTTATAACTATCATATTCAGTCGTAAGTTGTGACATTCTAAGTGTCTGGCTTTTTACAATATTCTGATAAATGTGTTGTGGATGCATACTACTGCGATGTAGAATGCTATTCCTCCAACAGGGTTTCCTGTATACTTCGGAATGGATCTTATTATCTTCTTTTATTATTTGTATATCAAAAAATTCCATCATAACATCAGAGCTTTTGAATTCAAAATTCAAGAAGTCAGTGGTACCATTTATATAGTTGATAAATTCACTTAGCTCCATTTCAGTACCAGCCCATGTGAAAAAGACATCTACAAAGAACCTGATTTGGTCACTATATAAAGTATTGGACATAATATAATTCCTCTCCCTATATGCTAACACCAGGTTAGCATACGAGTTCGCACAAGGGGTGCCCATGGCAACCCCTTTTTTTCTGTAAATAATGTGTCATTATATAGGAAAACATTGTTATTTAGCACCAAATCTAGCAATGCTAGATTTCTAATAATTATATTCCTAGGAATTTCCTCTTCAATTAAAAGAAGTCTTACAAACTCCATTCCTGTGTCATTAGGAATCGAGGTGAACAGTGAAACATCTAAGGTGACTAGTAACTCATTACTTACATTATTTGTCGAAGATATATAGTCATCATAACTCTCTAAAAACTCCTAACTATCTTTTAGTATAAGCGTGTTTCTATCCACTATTGGTCTAAATTGTTTCTCAACAAAAATAGAAACGGGTTCTGTTAACCACCCACCACCTGAGACAATAGGTCTCATGGGTGGGTTTACTAGAGTTTTATGTATTTTGGGGAGTCCTCTGAAAATAGGAACCAGTGGTTTTTCAACTAAGAAATATTTATACAGGTCACCATCAATAGTGTTGCATAAGAGAAGGTCACACAATTCTGAATGCATACTCTTGATTAATCTATCGAACTGCATACTGTTCAAAACTGGATATGTTTAATGTCCTCCAACATATTATTCACAGTTTTAGAATACATACAACAATCTAAGACCACAATAGCGCCACCTTTATCTGCTTGTCTAATCACTATATCATGATTATCCTGCAGTTTCTTGATAGCTTGAAATTCATCATGAGATAAATTATAAAAATCTGGTTTACTTCTCAAGTTGTAAAGTTCAACTAAATCACGTTCACAAGCTTTTCAAAAGTTGATAATAGAGGATGCCCTTGAGGGACAAAAGTAGAAGGCTTGGAAAATACATTCCTATTCTCTATATCATTATCGCCAAATAACATTTTGTTCACCTTTCTAGTAAACATTCTTATGTCTACCAAAACATCAGTTACATCTGCTGCTTTAGATGGTATGAAGGAGAGGCCTCGGTTATGTAGAGAACTCTCACTTTCAGTTAAAATATATTTAGATAAATTCACTACCAAGTCTTCGTTACTGGTCAAAGTACCTTTTTCTGGAACTCGTGTCTTTCTCCGGATGTCTTCCTTTTTCTGGTGCGCCCCTGCGGCAACCATCCGACTGATGTCGTCTGTCAGATGGGTGAAGGAAAAGAAAACGCCGAGTTGGTTCCCTGAGGAACTGTCAGCAACGATGAGTTGTTCTTGTCCAAACCACATCCCTCCTTCCTCATGGCATCTGCCATAGTTGTTACTGGTCTGCTGAAAGTATGCCCAGACGGGCCTTCACCTACATCCAACGGAGTGGTGTCTCCGGATACTACATCCCCATGCAATGATGAATCAGTAGGCGTTGGCGTTCTCCCTAGATCAGTGGGTGTAGATTTTCACATTGAAGTCATGGTGGTGGGTGTGGCTACTGGAGCAGTATTATGAGCCACAGCGGTTCTGTTATTCACATTGTGAGTGCCATATGTATTACTCACAGTATAGCCAGCAATGTTTCTGGGCCAAGAAAAGACTTGACCCTGGCGAAAATCATTTAAATCACGCGCCAATTTCTTTTGGCAAACTGACAAACCTTCAGGCACAGCAAAACCAAACCTAGAAAACCTAAAGGTGTTACTCTTCAATGCCAGATGTCTAAACAAAAAACTCCACTCCCTCCAAGTTCTCCTCACCCTGGCGAATGCAGATGCTTGTCCAGTTACCAAGACATAGCTTATAGCATGGGACAGTACTCTAGCAGTGCAGAGCTGCGTGCCTTCCACACATTTAACCCAACTATTGCACAGGAAGGGACTATATCTCGATTAAAATCAAAGGCAAACATACCTCAGGGCTGATCAAACAGGAAGATGTAGTTGAGCTTCACCATGTCCAAATTACTACAGGCAAATTCCCGTACCATATCCTTGCAATTTATAGGTCCCCCTTTATGACCTAGGAAAACCATAACACATAGTTAAACTTATTGGAGGCACTCACCCATCAAATCAATACCATATTCATGGGTGACTACCACAGTATAAACTGGGAATCACACACGAAAATAAACATGCACCCCCAGAAATTCCTGGAGTTTGTCAACATAAACACCCTGGGACAGATAGTCCATAAGCCTACTAGTGGCACATACCTACTGGATGTGGTCCACACCAACATAGGAGAAAGGTCTGATGCAAACAGAACCTTAGTTGGAAATGAACATCTCATAAGTTATTTGAAAAGTTTTGGAAAAAACACAGGGAGATTTATGGATTGGTTGCTACAGGATTCAGGTGATACTTTTGGAAGAAAATGAATATTGGTTATCAGATTCAGATTCACTCTCTCTCTTTATGAAAAAAATAGAAGTACGGACTTTGTGCAGACAAGGCATGGTGCTCAGAAATTCTCCTAGCAGAAGTAAAAGCAACTAAGAAAATAGTTTTCAAAGACAAAAATTTTAAATCAGCTTTGGCAGCTGGTTCAAAAGGAGGACTATTTAGGACTAGCAGTAAAATAGTAAAATCCCAAAGAGGAACCAGATCTCTAAGTGGAGGTCATAATAGAAAGGCTCCTCTAAGAAAGGCTTTAGACAGTATTAGGTTGCAATGGGCATGTGATTCTCTCCAATGTGAAAGGAAGATACAGCTGCTAATTGGATTTTGACAGTTGAATACCTGGGTTCATTCTGAAAAAGTCGACCAGGAATTCCAATACTGCTGGGAAGGGGGCTGAAAAAGGATCAAGATGGTTCTCAACTGCCTAGATGGAAAATCATTTCAATTTTCTTATGTAAATCTTACAAGGAGATGGTTTCTGGCAAGAAGTTAAAATATGAACAACCAAGGATGAAAACCTGGACCGTCTAGCCATCACTGTAACCAGAGAAACCAAGCAGTCAATTTGAGGGAATGAATACTCCAGTGAGGCGACCTTGATGGGCGAGGTAATAGATCTGGAGCACAGCCCAGCAACTACAGGGAGGGAAACCATACCTGTCAAGGCCAGCAAGGGACTATGAGGATGAAGGATCTTTTTTATCAATGCCTTCTGTAAAACCTTTGGAATCAGAAGGACAAGAAGAAGGCATAGAGGAGTCTTGGGGGGGGGGCAATTGGGGGGACTGAGCATCCCTCTGTAAGTCTATCTCCAGTGGGGATCAGAGTGAAGAACTTGCTGCACTTGGTGGTGTGGGAGATGCAAAGAGATTGCAAAAAGGTCAGCCCCAACAGCTGAATATCTGCTCTGTGACAGCTGGATTGAGGGACCACTCGAGTAAGAGGGATAGACCTGTTCAACCTGTCTGCTAGCATACTGGACTTACCCAAAATATGCACAGTTATGGGAAAGCAGTGAGAAGATATTGCCCAATACCACACTCTCATGGCCACTTGAGATAATGAATATGATCTGGTTACTTCCTATATATTGATGTACCAGACAACTACCATGTTGTCTTTCTGAATGGATATCACATCTCCAGACAGAGTGTCCTGAAGGTCTGCAATACTAGGAGGACTGCTCTTATCTCAAATACACTTATGTGAAGTCTGGCCTTGTACTGGAACCTTGTGCCTTGAACAGTCTTTCCCATGTAAATTCCTTCCCAGCCCTACGTGGGAAGTGTCTGTGGTTTCTGTGGTTTGGGGAGAAGGAAGACTGAAAGGATGTCCCTGTGAAATGTGGCGGCACCAACCACCATAAGATATGTGCTTTGCAGATCTCTGTTAAACATACTTGAAAGGACATGGGTGGCCATGTTACTGACCACTGGACTCCAAAAGTACAGTTGTAGAACTTCCATGTAGTACCTGGCTAGGGGAACCAGGGTAATCAATGCTACCATGAATCCTAAGAGACAGAGAACTGTTCTTGCTGGTGGCTTCTGAAAGGACATAATGGTTAAGGTCTGATGGCAAAGGGATATGATTATTATATAAGAAAATTTTGCAAGTTGAAGTCTTGTGCCCAAGTGGGTTCCTATGAATTCTAAAGATTTAGTTAGGCAAACTTTAGATTTTGCCAGATTGACCATAATACCAAAGTCTGAACAAGATGAAGCAAGGAGTTCTAACCTAGATAAATTGATCCTAGGTAGCAGCGTCAATGAGACAATCATCAAAGAAAGGGAACACTAGGAATCCCTTTCAGTGACTAGCTGCTTCTACTACCATACACTTGCCAAACACCCAGGGGGCGCTGTAGGGATATCAAAGGGCAGAGCACTGAACTGAAAATTCTGGCTCTCAGCCAGAAGTGAAGCGGCTTGCTGGTCCATTTTTATGTGGTAATATGCATCCTGAAGATCTATCAAGCACATTCATTTGCTCACTCTCAGAAGAGGGAGGTTAGACTGCACCGTGTTGATCAGCATTTATTTTTCTTTACAGAACTGTTTAAACAGCTTAGAACAGAATTTGCCTGAAGTCCCCATTTTTCTTGTGCACTAAAAAGAACCAGGAGTAATTTTCTGGATCCTTTTTGGCCTAGTGGGACCTCTTGGAGGATTCATTTGTTTAGAAGCTTCTTTATTTCTCAAGCTGCTTGCTTCCCTTTGAGAGGGTGGAATGTCAGGAAGTCTTTTTTAGGGCTAAAGGAGTAGTGTGAAAAGGAATAAAGTTGCCTCTGGTTATTATCCTCTGCACCAATTTGTCTTTTATGATGGAGGTCAAGGTTGTTGGGTGCAGGGATAGGCACCCCCCCCAAATTACCTACAGAGTGCAGCAGCAATCCTGAAACTGCTCAGGAGCACTGAAAAGGCTTCTCAGAGAAGGGACCTCCAAAGCCTTGATTCTGCCACTAGGGCAATGTCCATTATAAGACCTCCCCCCTCTGCATGGGCGGGGGTTGTCTCCACACATGTGAGGTGAAAACCCCTGTAATTTTCAAAATCAAATGTTCTTGCCTCCATTTTAATTCCTAGAGAAGGTCCTTTAGGAGTGGAAAATTTGATTCTTATGGCAGACAGGGATTTGCTCTCCTTTTCACTTCAGGATACTGTATTCCTCACTTTGGGATAAAAAAGTGCTGATCCATCATAGGAGCATTCACAAAGGATGTCTTGAAATGTTTCACAAAGGATGTCTCGAAATGCTCCGCAAGTCACAAAGACTCATTCAAGCATGTCTCCTAACAGATATGCCTGTGCCAGCTGCTCTAGATGCACCCTCCATGGTGTTGGAGATGAGCCACATAGAGATACTGAACAAAGATTAGAGGGTGGCCAGCAGCACATCAATGGACTTCTCTTGATCCACAGGCATAGTCCCTGGGACAAATATGGAGATTTCTTTGGTTGTATCTCTATGAAATTGTGTAACATGTGCCAACCTGTTTAAAACTCTCACTGAGAAAGTTGATGAAGCATAGACTTGCTTCCAAGTCTGTGCAAAATATTAGACTCCTTGTTCAGTGGATGGACACAGAACTTTCTTCTCTTAATTCCTTCTTGTTTGCTGGCAACACCATCATAGAATTTATGGCCAGGACCTTGCTCCAATGTGGACAGTCTTTTGGGTTGATGAGAAACGTGTCTGGTTTCTTGGGGGTGGGTTCAGCCATGTCCAGCTCCTTCCAAGCCTGTGTAACATTCAGGTCTATCATCTCATCCACGCAGAGCACCACCCAAGACATAGATGGGTCAGAGCTAAAAGCCTCACTGCAGACTGACTTTTATAAAGAAAGGCTTTCTGTTTAAGCAGTTCAGGGATTTCTCAGAACAAAATGTCTTCAAGTGCAGATTTTAGGGGAAATTCCCCTTCATCAAACTCAGTCTCTGTAGTGACAAATTGTTGAGGAGAATCTTGGTGCTTCAATGTGCAGATTTGCTTCTTGTGTACTTTCAGTGGGATACTCTGGTGAGGACTCAAAAGCTGAGGTGGTCTCTGCTCCATAAGAGCCGATGTGAGAGTTTTGGCCACTGACTGTCCTGACAGAAAAAGAGTAGGCTCTGGACCCTAGGAGATCCTTAGGGGGAGGGACAGATCCAAACTCAAATGGCTACTCTTCTGACTCTGAAATGAGAGAATACTCTCTCAAAATCCTTGAAACCTGAAGCTCAATATAGGTCCAGGGAGTCGAGCCCTGGAAGTAAAAGACCCAGAGGAAGGCTCAGCCTGAGCACCATATAGCTAGAATCAGAGGCTAATGTGGAAGCTGAACTAATGCCAAAGCACCAAAAGGGGGGAAATGGCTCCGAAAATCCTGGATCCAAGCCTAGTCTGATGGAGTTGACGTCAATCATTCAGTTCTGACACTCAAACAGCTCCAAAAAGGCCAGAGCTGACTGAATTAGAGAACTCACTGGTTTTGGGGAACTAAGTCTAGGCTCTGAAGCAAACTTGACCTGGACAGAATACAAATCCAAGGACCCCAATCCAAAAGGTCAAATCAGAGAAGGAGCAACTGTGGAGTGTGGGGAAGAAGCAATTTCCTCAGGGCAGATAGAGACCAGAGTCAGCAGCCCCCCCCCCCACCAAAGGTGGATCTGGGTCTGCAGGATTCTCATCATCTTGCCCACGCAAGTTTCAGTTAGGCTCCTGGAAGACCTGGCTGAATGGAAGGATGAAGCAGCAGAGGGAGGTCTGCAATAGTTTTACCACTTTTCAATTGCCAAGATCGAGAAATGAAACAAGTGATACAGGCAATGGAGAAAACTTTGGTGAAGTGTTAGATCCAATAAGTATCAGATCCAAGAACAGTACTGGCTCAGAGGGTTTCAGTAATTTTGAAACCCAGATCCGAGGAAGATAAATGATCCAGAGACCTCTTCCTTGAGGGTTTAGACCTCTCCTTTTCTTTGTCTTTTCTTTCTCATTTTTTCCTAGGATTTTTCAGTGAATTTTTTGGGAGCAGAAGAAAAAAAGAAGGTTTCAAAGAACTAGAAGGGGCACTCTCTGAAAGAGCTTCTCCCAGCCACTGTGGGATAATCAGTTTGTTCCTTACCTCAATGATGGCCCATTGCCTGAAGGCTTCGCAGTTGAAGCAGGATGTGTCCAGGTGAGAGGGGTCCAAGCAATAAACACATTTGTCATGTGCATCTGAGTTGGGTAGCTTTTGAGAACAAGCTACACACTTTTTGAAACCAGATGGTTTACCTGACATTTTGTACAATGAAGACTAGCAAGTATGGCATCTAGCTCCAATGAGGACATAATTCCAATGCATTTGGCCCTCATTAGACCAATCATAGAGTACAACGCCCCCTTCAGTATATGTCTGAACAGGCATATACAACATCTGGAACATCCACAAAGGTTCATCTCGAAAAGGACACAGGGCATAAACAAATGTCCTATGTGGATCTCCTCAAAGCCTTTTCCCTTGACTTTGTCTCTTACAAACTTTTGTGGGGTGATCTATGCTTAGCATAATAGGCATCCTTGGATCCCACTCTGATGGATCTTCTGCATATCCACAAAACAAACAGCATCAGAATTACCTAATCAAGAGACTTAAATCTTGCTTGTGACATAAACAGGACATGCTGGAGGGGCAGGTTAAATGTCTTACAGACTACCACCTTCTATGGAAGGGGCTTCTTATCAATGTAAAGCAGAGTTCTTACCTAACCCAATTCAAGTCCAATTTGGATCAGCAGATGGGGAATCAGAAATTCAACCCTGATCTGGTACTTATGTCCCTAATGGACAGAGGCAGCCTGTAAATGTTTGATCACCCAAGCTTGAGCCTACATATAACCCTCAGAATAATCGGTACTTATGTATTATTGCAACCAGATTCCATGCCAGGCCATGGTTGCAGCTGCTTGGTTGTGCAGTTCACAGTAGCTGCAAAAATATATGAAGAAAAGAGAAGGAGGGCTACTGACAGACACAGACAGACATAAAGAAGAGGAGATAGAAAAATAAAAGGTCCTGACACTGTGAATAAGTTACTTTTCCTAGAGCTGGGGCAGCTGGTTGGTTTAATTTGCCATTACGGACCCAGAAGGAAACTCACACCGGTGAGGGCATTTTGAAAGGGGGATGTCATCTTTGAGGATGTAAAGTATGACATGGGGATGAGGACAGTATGTGTTTCCCTGTCGGAAGGGTTTACAAAATTCAAGACTGCTGTGCACAGTTCCAAAAATTAAGCAGGGATCACAACAGTGATGAGCTAAGCAGGAGAATGAGGCGTGTAAAAAGGCTTTGCTATGATGAAGTTGTAGCACTGTCAGTTACACAAGAAGGTTGTTCCCCGATTGTTTGAAAACAAGACCAAATTTTATATTGGAGAAGTAGTAAAATAAATGAATAAGAATACAACAGAAAATGCACGTTTATGTCATACACCCTCCAACTTCATGCCAACTGACAAAGGATGCATACATAACTGTGCTGCCATATACTTTCCATATTTCAGCTGTGGTCCAAAAACTCAGTTGTTTTACTTGTTCACAAAGTACAGTTTTGTACCTACCATAAATGTAGATGTCCGATAGACATGCAACTGCAGTCATAACATATGGGTTGCCCTGCCTCAGGCAGCCCTCGGTCGGCCGGATTCCAAAGTCTGGGTCCGACGTCGGCTGATGTCGCATTTTCCTCCGATGTCAGAGCGGCTGGGATACATAAGCATCAGCCGACGCCATTTTCTTCAGTGTTTCTTGCCCCAGATGCCAGGTGCCCCCCAAGGAAGGCTGTAATCAAATTTGGAAGACAAAAACAGGATTCCAGACAAATAAATGAGCAATAAAACAAATACACCATAACAGATATCCCCAGCTAAGAGAAACAGGGATAGGAGTGGACCCAAGGCATAGAGGGGTATGGAGGGAGGGAAAATCCGACTGCAGTTGCATGTCTATCGGACATCTACATTTAGGGTAGGTACAAAACTGTACTATGTCCTTCAAGAATGCAACTGCAGTCATGACATATGGGTAGAATACCATAGCTTAGCTGGGGGAGGAGGAATGCTCTAGGAAAAAGATGGTGTGGCAATCAAACCCTGCAGGACTGCAAGCAAAGCCTGCTCTGGATCTGGAGTATAGAGGGAGATTGTAGTGTTTGGAGAATGTATGCACGGAGCTCCATGTAGCAGCTTCTAGAATGTCCTTAGTAGGCACCCCTCTTAAGAATGCTGTAGAGGTGGCTGTAGCTCTGGTGGAATGTGGCCTGACATTGGCTGGAACAGTCTTTCCATGAAAGGAACAACAGAATCTGATGCAATGTCCAATCCATTTTGAAATTGTCTGTTTTGAAATTGCTTTTCCTTGGACTGCAGGGGCTTAAGCTACAAAAAGTTGTTCAGACTTCCTACTGGCCTTGGTTCTGTCCAGGTAGTATAGAAGTTGTCTGTGAATGTCCACGGTATGTAACAGTCTTTCCCCCTTATTCTCAGGATTGGGGAAGAAAGCAGGCAGATGAATGGCTTGGATTTAAAGAAACCCTAGATAACACCTTAGGCATAAAAGTAGGGTTGGCCCTTAATGAAACCCTGTCTCTGTGAAAAATTATGAACGGTGGTATTGCCATCGGGGCCTGTAGTTCCGAAACCCTTCTTGCTGAGGTAATTGCCAACAGGAAAGCTGTCTTCCATGAGAGAAACTGCAAGTCAACTGTAGCTGCTGGCTCAAAAGGAGGTAGAGTCAGTTTTTCTAGGACAAAATTGAGGTCCCAGGCTGGTACTGGGGCCTTTCTTGGTGGCTTAATGTTCTTGATTCCCCTGAGGAATTGCCTTAGCAAAGGGTGTGAAAAGACAGGAGGATCAGTGTTATATCTAGCTGAAATAGCTGATGCATGTATCTTTATGGAAAAATATGAGAGGCCGTTCTTTAGGATATCTGCCAAATATTCCAAGATGAGTGGGATGTTCAACAATGATGCATCATGTCCCTTGCTGGTATTCCAATTGCTGAATCTCTTCCATTTTGCTAAGTAAACCTTTCTGGTGGATGGTCTTCGAGCCTCTGTTAGTATCTGTTGAACTTCCTTGGAGAGAGATAGGTTGAGGTTATTTATGGGATCTCCCAGGCTGTTAGCTGCAGTGTCTGAAGGTTTGGATGCACTGTTTTGAAATTGTGTTGAGTCAAAAGTAGAGGCCAATGGGGAAGGGCCCACCTCCTGGTGTAACATATGCTCCGTAGTAGTGGGTACCAGTGTTGTCTTGGCCAGTCCGGAGCTATTATGATTCCCTTGGGTCTCTGCTTTGATCTTTAGTAATACTGAGGTCATCATTGGCAGAGGTGGGAATGCATAGATTGTTAGGAAGTTCCAGTTGAATGAGAGAGCATCTATTTTCCAAGCTTTTGGATGGTATGTCCTTGTGCAGAATTTTTGTAGATGATGGTTGAGGTGAGAGGCAAATAGGTCTACATCTGGCCTGCCCCATGTCGAAGTGAGTTGTGTGAAGATCTTCGGATGTAACCTCCACTCGTGTGGATCTGTGAAATTCCTGCTTAGGCTGTCTGCCAAGACATTGTCTTTGCCTGGAACAAACTGGGATTGTAACTGGATGTTTAGGCTCAGTGATTTCTCCCAAAGATGCATTGTCAGTCTGCAAAGGGGCAAGAGTGGGTGCCCCTTGCTTGTTTATATACCACATCACAGTGGTGTTGTCTGTCCGTATCAGTAAATGGCCTTGCTGAAGTTGGTGTTGAAAGGCCTCGATGGCATGCATTACTGCCAGCATTTCCTTTTGGTTTATATGCAGATGTGTTTCCTCTGGAGACCATTGTCCTTGTATACACCTTCCTTCCATGCCCCATCCAAGGTCTGAGGCGTCTGTAGTCATGGTCTGTGTTATCTGTGGTTTTTGAATGACATACCTGTGTTTGCCTGGCTCACCGAGGCCCACCATAGGAATTCCTTTTGTAGGCATGGAATGAGCGGTATGGTTGTCTCCAAGTTGTTGCTGTGCTGAGACCAAATGCTTTTTAGGTACCACTGAAGCTTTCTCATGTGTAGTCTTGCTAATGGAACCAGGAGAATGCAGGATGCCATGTAACCCAGGGCCTGTAGGAATCTCCTTGCAGTCATCTGGGTGAGTTTTGCTAAACCTTTGAAGTAATGAGTTAACTTCTCTTGCTTGTCTTCGGTCAGGTAAGCCATTTGAGAGGCTGTCTAATTTGGCTCCTAAAGAAGATTATTTGCTGGGATGGCTGCAGTCTTGACTTTTGGAAGTTGACTGTGTATCCCAGAGCTTGTAGTAATCTTATGACATAGTCCAAGTTTTTTGTCAACATCAATTTGTCGTCCGCTTGTATGAGGCAGTCGTCCAGGTACGGGTAAATTTGTATCCCCTGGAGCCTGCAATGAGCAATTACTGAAGCCAGGCATTTTGTGAATACTCTGGGCACAGTAGATAAGCCAAATGGCAATGCTGAGAATTGATAATGCTCTGGCCCTGCAAGAAATCTGAGGTATCTTCTGCAGCTGTGTCTGATAGGGACATGCAGGTATGCCTCCTTGAGGTCCAGAGTAATCAGCCAACCCCTTGCCCAGCATGGGAAGGAGTTGCTGTAGAGTCAGCATTTTGAACTTTGGTACTATGAGAAAGGTGTTTAATGTGGACAAATCCAGTATCGGTCTCCATTGAGATTCTTTTCTTGGAACAAGGAACAGTCTTGAGTAAAATTCCTGGCCTTGTTCTTGTTGTGGAACTTTTTCTATTGCTTTCATCCGAGTCAGCAGAGAGATTTGCTTGATAGCCTCTGCCCTCTGGTTTGGTGGTAGGTTTGGCATGCCTTGTTTTCTTGGCAAGGTATGAAAATGGAACCTGTAGCCACGGTCTATAATGTCCAAAATCCATTTGTCCTGTCAGTCTGTGCCAATTTTCTGCAAACAGAGATAATTTCCTTAAAGGGAGCTTCTATTTGTTCCCTAGTAGGCGGAAGTAGAGGAAAGTCATTGAGATTGAGGCTGTGGGGCAGGTGAAACCCTGAGCTTCTTTGGTTTCCTGGCTGCCATTGTGTCGCCCCTGTAAGGACCTCTGTATTGGCCTCTTCCACGGCCACGTCTGTTTTTACCCCTTTGAAACTTTTCTGCATTAGGAAAGGACCAGTTTTTTGAAGGCCAATTCCTACTGAATCTGGGGGGTTGAATCTGGAGGAAATCTTTCACCGTCTGAACTGATTTTGCTTTTTCCTTGATGGTCTTTAACACATCCTTAGCATTAGCACCAAAAAGCTTGTTCGTTTCCAAAGGTGCATCCAGAAGTTTTGCCTTCACATGATCTGGTAGAGGTTGATCTTTTAACCATGCATGTCTTCGAATGACTGCCCCTGTCATAGCTGCCCTACATGAAGCTTCCAGTGCATCATACCCACACTGTAGGAAGTGATTGCTTACTTGCCGAGTATTATGTACAGCTTCCTGCAAAGCCTTCCTGTCTAAAGGATCAGGAGTGGCCAATGTTTTTTGTAAATCTTCTAACAGGAAATCCTGATATTGTAACATATGAAAAAGGCAATTCAAAGCTCTCATAGATAAGGTAGTGGGAAGTGTAAATCTTTTTGCCCCATCTCTCTAATGACCTAGCTTCCCTGTTGGAGGGCAATGGATTTTTAGAGGTGGAAGCTGAAACTCCTTTAGGCCCCTGTGAAATAGTTTCCAAATCAGCAGAATGGGCCCTGAATAAATGGGAATGTGTTTCTGGAACCCTGTAATACCTGTCTGGCTTGGCTGGAGCAGGAGGAAGAGAGTCAGGGGTAACACTAGAGTCAGAATATAAATCATCCAAAACATCAAGTACAGGAGGAATAGCTAAGGGCCTGTGCTGGAGCTTCTTAAGGAAAGTCCGAAGGCACTTTCTGGAATCAGAATATTCCTGGCCTTGCCACTTGAAATGTTCCCTCATGGTATGCAGAACTTCCCCAAAAGAAATATCCTCAGGAGGGAGGCCGAGGAATGGAATCCTCTGCATCTGAGTCCTCATAGGTCTGGAAGAGCTCTTCCTGGCTATCAGAGTGGACAGAGCCCTCAGAATCTTCATCTGACAGAATAGGGTCAGGGGGTTCAACCCGGGGCCTTTTATCAGAAGGAGGGTGGGATCCTCTCTCAGGATGGGCCTGTGAACCTCTAATCATAGAAATTAAATCAGCAGCCATAGACATAATTTCTGTCTCTGGAGTAGGCTGAGGTAAGGTTTTAGTAGTAAGATGTTTTGTTTTGCTGCCTGCCTTAGCCCTAGTGTAGGCCTTAATAGACATGGCCATAGGAGGCCTGGCAGCTCCACGTGCTGGAGTGACCTTGTCTACAGCAATGGTCTCGGGCATTTCCTCGGTTTCGGTATCCGGAGGAAAATCAATAACTGGCGTTGGGGTGATATCCCGAATCGGAGTCGTCGGTACGCGTGTGTCTTCGGTTGAGGTGGAGAAACAGTCTCAGAGGGAACCGGAGCACTCGCGATTGGTTTTGGCGTGGAGTCGGAGGTAGACGCGGGCCGAGGATGTCGGTCTCGGTCTTTTCGTTTCTTGGGAGTTTGCGATGTCGGAAGTTCCAACGGCATTGTGTAAGCAAATTTCTCGCCGAAAAAATCTTCAGCGAACTCCGCCCGGCGCCTGAGAGAGTCGCTTGTTGAAGCGAGCACAGGCTACACAGGCCGAGACGTCGTGGTCTGGGCCAAGGCAAGGAAGACAGTAAGAGTGGAAATCCTTATGAGGTATTTGTTTACCACAAGAAAGACAATGGTTAACTTTTTCAGTAATTTCTGACATCGGCTGAGGCAAAAAGGTCCCCAGCTTTTTGATGACTTGAATCGAAGAATACAGGAGCTGACCGACCGGCACTTGCGAACTGCTTCTGCTTCGTGGCAAGAAAGACTGAAGAAAATGGCGTCGGCTGATGCTTATGTACCCCAGCTCTGGCGTCGAGAGGGAGGATCAGACATCAACGCGCCACGACCAGACTTTTTTTGGCCGACCGAGGGCTGCCTGAGGCAGGACAACCCATATGTTATGACTGCAGTTGCATTCTTGAAGGACATTCACAAAACAATCAGACCTCAATGTCACAGACGTTATTTCTTTAACCTTCCAAGAATGGCACAAACAGAATGACTCCTTTCTGCATAAAATGCAGAATGCTGACAGGTCTGAAATTTGGTTGCAATAATACGCAAGTACCAAATAATCTTACGGTTCCCAAAATTTGTCAGTTACATTTGGGATGCATGGCTAAAGTTAAAAAGTTCCCTGTGATTGTTAGCCTGCTATACACCTATGAACCTACAGAAAAATACTTTAATTGCTTCTATCTTCTAACTTTTTCAAGATTAACATCAGGACTGAAGGACTTGGATCTTAACTATGTCAAATAATAGGAAAAAAAACTATGGAATGAAGGAGCAAAGAACATCCTCCTAGTCTTGTGCGTGAGGTCATGGCATGTATACCCCAATATATACTCCACTACAGAAGTTTCCCAATAATATATCTGTCTAGATCCTTTGTTTGCATGGTTCTTTTCTAAATATGCACTTCAGTTACTTAGATTTATACTTTATGAGTTCTAGGATACTGATTAGGACAAAATAAATCACAGAAGGGATCCTGATAACTAGTAAAGGTCAGCTGTATATTTTTGACTTGCAGATGACTAAGTCTTTAATAAATATATAGGTTTAGGTTTATAGGCTAGTACTAGGCTAACTGCCCTCAGGGGTCATTTTAAGCCTAGCCAATCACCCCATGTGAGAATCAAATCCTGCACCTTGCACCTGCAAAGTAAACAACTTAACCATTATGCCAACCTATTTGCTTCAAAGTTACAGTTTTTGTAAATTAATAAAGAAAATATTTCAAGCCACAAGGCTGCAGGAACCTAAATCAGCATTACCATTCAAAGTCAATCTTAACATAAAAAAAAAAAAGACTCGAGAACTTTATGCTGATGAATTACCCAGCAAAAGGGAATGGTTAACAGACACTCTAAGCAGGAAATTTTCTGTACATTCATAAGCTCTGAACCACCACTACCATTAGTAAGCTAGTACTATCCTTTTCTTATACACAGAAAACAATTCAATTGCACTGTGAAAACTCCAACCACCTCAAATATATCAAGAGAACGATTGCTGAGACTTCCAAATTGGCTACATACCGAACAACAACTTAATTTCATCTCTTAAAGTGTGAAAAAAAAACAAACCAAAAAACAACAGCCAGTGAGATTGTCAGCATGAGTACAATTCAGTTACTGGCTGGTAAAGTACACTGCCTGGATGCCAGCAGAGAAGAAATTTAGAGAACCTGAAAGAAAATCAACTAGAGAAAGTGAAGAGAAAACACTGACTGAAGAATCCTGCAGCTGTTCAGCAAAAAACAGTTCAAGCTACAGCTATACTGCTCCTTGTTTTCCCGCCTTCCTCGACTAGTTTAGACCAGTTTACAGGCATTGCTGTATTCTGGGCTGTGGTGTAGTTCCTGTGTTGTCCATTACCTTACTTGGATAGAAGGAAGTTTCTTTGCTCACCAGTGGGAGTGGGGAGCCTTGAGCAGCCTACCTGTCCTTGGGGGAAGTGACCTCAGCACAAGAAGCTGTAGTAATTGGTTGTTTGGGACCATTTCTAGCTCTTTTGTAGTTCACGACATTTTTTTCTGCTATACTGGTCAGACAAGCTCCCACGGGTTTACAGAGTGGTCCTAGCAGCAGGGAACAACTCAGAAAGACTACCTCTGATTTAAGTATCTTTGCTTTTTTTTTTTCACTTGAAATAGCTTCTGTAGCTTACCTTGAACTAGCCTGAACTGTTTTTTAACTGATTGCTGCATTATTTTAATTTAAAGTTACAAAAGTTAAAGTTTAATTTTAAAGTGGGAAGTGACCTCAGCACAAGAAGCTGTAGTAATTGGTTGTTTGGGACCATTTCTAGCTCTTTTGTAGTTCACTGTTTAAAATCCGCGTTTGCACTGCTTTGCGCGGTCGTGCGCATAGCGCAGTGCCGGTTAAACTTTTTCTGGCTCCGCCAAGTGTGCTCTTCAAATTTTCCCTTAAGGAAGCTCTACTCTTAGTATAACCAGACTACTCACTGTATTATAAGCCTAGCATTTGTTCTCAATACTTCTCTACTAAGTAAGCACTCTCGTACTAAGTAAAGCACTACATCTACTTACCACCCCTGTGAATATCCACTTCCCTTAAAGGTATACCACTCCCTTATACTGTTCTAGCATGTCGAGTGGTAGATTACTGGCATCGTCTCCAGTTCAGCTGGTCAATCTGGGCATCTTAAGACAATGCTACAATTGTCTCATGTACACAGACAACCCTCTCCTCATCCCAACAAACACAAATACATGTGAAAGATGCAACTATATAGCCAAACTGGAGGCTGAACTCTCTCAACTCAGGGCTGGCATGACCAGACAGGAGGAGATGGCAACCATGCACACAATCCCAGTCCCACATAGACCTACCACAACTGCAAACTAAACACATAAAAACACAAAGACATACTCGGAGGCTCTAATAAAAAACTTACCAAAACAACAGAGGCTCCCAAAGCAGACATCCAAAAATCCACCACCTCAAAACAAAACACATGCAACACATACTTCAATAAATCAGTGTGTCGACCAATCACAGCCCTTAAGGCCAAACACCTTGCCTGATACACTAGTAATAGGCGACTCCATAGTTAGACACACTGATGTCCCACTGACCAAGCTGAACAAGGAGAAGTTGACTTTGAGCTGTCTATCGGGAGCTAGGATCCGCCACATAACACACGCACTCAGGTCACTCCAAAGCAAGTACAAATATGACTCCATCATTGTCCATGCTGGTGTGAATGACCTGAGACGTACCTCCCTGGACTACATGAAGAGACAGAGGAGCTCTCCGATTATGTAGCCCAGGCTGGTATGCCCCTGACCCTGAGCAGCATCTTGCCCTCACCAAGAATGATACCACAATACAAAGACAAGATGATCAGCTTTAACAATTGGCTCAAGTACTGGTGTCATTCTAAGGGGATCCAATGTCTGTCTGCCTGGGATGATATGTTGGACAAGCCACGCTGCTACGAAGGCGATGGCTTACACCTGCCACCACTGGGCTTCCGGATATTGGCTAAGGCTCTTGCCACCCCATAGTGCCTTTTTAGGCAAGGCTCAAAAGACAAACCCACCTCCTTAGAAAACAAAAATGGAAAAAACTAAGGGTAATGCTGCTCAATGCCAGAAGTCTAAATCTCAAGATGCAGGCACTTGATGCACTCCTCAGCATGGAGAACATAGACGTCTGTGCAGTAACTGAAACCTGTTTCAAGGCTCCTGGGAGCACCCCAGCGCTACCAGGCTATACCTCGTATCATGCTTTTCGGCCCCAAAACCCAGGCCGAACCACAAAGGGAGGGGGAGTGTCCATATTCATAAAGGACACCCACACCTCCAGGTTAGCAGCAACACATGAAGCATCAGAGACCATTACAGGTGCAACTAACCATAGGCAAAACTGCTATACAACTGGTAGCATGTTACAGACCACCCTCCCAATCTCAAGAACCCCACTCAGCCTTCCTGAAGACATTGGAGGATATGAATGTATCACAAAATACCATCATACTGAGAGACTTCAACTACCCAAGCATAGATTGGGTACATTATTCTAGCCCCAATACCCTAGCCCAAAGGTTCCTGGAATTCATAAATTCAAATGCACTACAACTAGTCACCTCTTCCAGTAGGGGAGATAATATACTAGACCTGATCATCACAAACATGGGGACAAAATGCTCCACACCGGAAGTATACCCCTCACTAGTGAGATCTGACCACAGACTAATCACCCTGGATATACATATCCCACCTCCACCCCCAGCACAAAACACCACAGTGAAAAACTTCTCAAAAGCAGACTTCACTCTTCTTAAGACTGAGATGGTATCCTTTAAGCCCACTGTGCCAGTGGATACCACATCCCACAATGCCGAATCCTTCACAAATGCTTTCTATGGACATCTCCAAGAATGCATGGATCATGCAATCCCAAACAAATCCAAGTCCCTCTCCACCAAATGTAAGTGTCCTGTCTGGTGGACCTCAGCCATAAACAAATTGTATAACAGAAGAAGGAAGCTACTGCACGTCAGAGCGAAATCCCATGAAGGGAAGACATCTCTGATCAACATTAGCAGAAAACTACATTCTCTCATAAAAACATCCAAGGCAAACTTTGAGAGAAAAATCGCTAAGGACACTAAAGATAACCACAAAGCTTTCTTCAGCTATGTTAGAAACCTGAGCGGAAACCCTCAGATATGCTCAGAGTTGGTTCACAACAAAAAATACACTGAACCCACAGATATTGCTAACATTCTGGCTGACAGGTTCAGTGCAAATTTCTCACCTCCTTCACCCCCAAAAGAAGAAATACTTATCCCAGCTGACTATAATCTCCCTGTCATCTCAGATGTCCAGGTGTGAACCGCCCTAAACAAAGCAAAAACACAGCATCAATGGGACCTGACGGTATCCCGGGTGCGTGTTACGTGAACTTCAAGAGGAGCTAAACCCACACATAAAATGCTATTTAACCTTAGCCTTACTTCGGGATATGTACCTGAACACTGGCGTACAGCAACGGTGGTCCCACTCCACAAGGGGGGTGCCTCTACAGACCCTGGAAACTACCGCCCCATAAGCTTAACTAGCCTGGTCTGCAAAGCTATGGAAAGAATCATTATGGAACTCATAAACAGAGACATAGGGGACCTACAGACACTTGACCCCATCCAGTTCGGCTTTGTAAAGGGCAGATCCTGCCTTTTAAACCTAGTTGACTTTTTCGAAACAGTCACTAGAGCCATTGATGAGGGCAAAGCAGTCCATACAGCATACCTGGACTTGGCTAAGGCCTTCGACACAATACCCCACTCAGGCATCATAGATAAGCTAAACAGCTTAAAAGTAAACCCTTATGTCATTAGATGGGTTGCAAACTGGCTAAAGGACAGAACCCATAAAGTTAAAATCGCTGGAGCAATGTCAGACTCAAAGCCAGTCACAAGTGGTGTCCCACAGGGATCTGTCCTGAGACCCCTCTTGTTCGGCATTTATTTCTCAGATGTTAAAGCAAACATGGGAGGGCTGTGGCTGACAAAGTTCGAAGATGACTGCAAACTAGGCGCCATAGTCGATACACCAGCAGACACACACATCCTACAAAAGGCCTCACAGAAACAGACAACTGGTGCCGTAGTCATGGCCTTAAACTAAATGCCAAAAAATGTATAGTCATCCCCTTTGGGAAAAAACAAAGTACCCACAAATTATCACATAGACAGCAACCCACTGAGTACGGAAAAAGTAATCAGAGACCTAGGGACCCAAGTAGACAGCAACCTCTCATTTGACACCCACGTTGCCAAAGTGGTTAGAAAAACATTCTACCTTGCACACCTCATCATGAAGGGATTCACATCCAGATCCAAGGATGTCACTGTACCCCTATATTCCTCCCTCATCAGACCCATGATTGAGTACAATGCCCCATTTGGTATGTACCTCACCCGGCACTTGCAACAGCTGGAGAGACCACAAAAGTACCTCACCAAAAGGATCAAGGGTCTCCAACATATGTCTTATTCTGTCAGACTAAAGAAACTTCAGCTCTATTCAGTAGCATACCACCTGCTCAGAGGTGATCTCTGCCTGACGTACAAGGCCATGTCCAATCAGGATCTGATGGACATGCTCCACCTCAGAAAATCCAAATCCATCAGGACCACGAGAGCTAAAGACTTAAACCTCGGCACAAGTATGAATAGGACATGCTGGAGGGATAGATTCATAACCCAGAGGCTTCTCATGCTTTGCAACAGGATCCCAGTTTGTATTAGGCAGAGCCCCTCACTGACTCTCTTCAAGAGAAATCTTGATAAGTGGATGGGAGATAGTAAGTTTACCCCAGGAGTCACATCTGTGTCACTGCTAGACAGGGGCACAGTAAACTAATTCTATTATATAAGGGGACCTTCACTGTGTCACTACTAGACAAAGGCACAGTATTCTAGATTTATTCTGTACATTTTTGTACCATTTCATGGGGTGGCAAAAGCCACATCACTATAGCTAGGCTTACAAATGCCCCAGGGCAGATAGCCTAGTACTATACTATGAAACTATGAAACTATGGTACAATAGATGGCTTCCTGCAATTTAGAGGAAAAATAAATCAAATGTGCTCAGAGGGTACTAAATAAATGAAATATCGACTGGAAAAAATAGAAGAAGCTTTAACTAGCTATTCAGATGAAATGATAAAACTGCAAAAATGGGAGGTTGAAATGAAGAAAAGGCTGGCTGAATATGAGACTTCTCAAGAAGAGTGGTTTCAAAAAATGGGAGGAGAAGATAGAGTCCACAAAGAAAACTTGAGATTTTCTGCTGTACCAGAGAAAATGGAACAGACCGTATCAATTTTATGAAAGTAAAATATGCAACTGAACTGATATCCCACAGCAGGATTTGTTAATTGAAAGAGTGCATTGAATATATGCTCCAAACCTGGCCATAAAAAAGCAGTAAAGCCATGTATTAGTAAAGATGGAAGCATACCAGCAGAAAGAGCTGATCCGGACAAAACTGTGACAGAAAAAACTGGAGATAGAGTGTTTGTGGAAAATGATGGTTCACTTTACACCAGGTAGAAAAGAAGCAACTTTATCCCAGCAATCAGGGAATGTCAAGAAGCAGGTATGAGTCAAGTTGCTTTATCTACAGTAGCAGCCTTGAGAATTTTTTTTCCTGGAGGGCCAAAGATTTTGGAGGCAGAAAAAGCCAAGATGGAAAGTTTATCCAACAAAAAGTCAGCAAACAAACAGAAGGTTTCTCTGCATAGGTTTATTTGTATCCTTCTGCCACAGTTTTCTCCAGATAAAACTCTTTCATTCTTCTGACAAAAAAAAAATCATACAGAGACCAGTGAAATCTTTTCCAAAGGTCTAAAGGAAAATGCTTGACAGCCAGAAAAAAGTACAGGAATTGATAAGAATCATCATGAGTGCCTGGGACTTGAACCAGAGTCTGGTGATGGGAAATGGATTTCAGGACAAAGACCAGTAACACAAATTAGTGAATAAATGTGAGACTATAAAGCATCTATCACATTTGTGAAATATGGCTTTGCATGAAAAAGTGACAGAGAAAAACTGACCTTTTCCTGACTTTTAATATTTAGGAGAACACTAAAAGGGGAGAAAAGTAACTAAGTAAAACAATTTCAATTCTTCTAAGTATTTATATAAAACATTTCATGATATATGCTGCATGAGGCATTTTGTGTAGTGTACAGTCTGTCATATTTTAATTCTGGGGGTGTCTTCCATCGCTGTTGTACAATTTAAATATGTTAATGTTAAAGTAAACAAGTACTGTTTTAGTTGTACTAATTATAGGCTTTACAATATAACAAGAGTAGAAAGGCTAGACAAAAGCAAGATTGCTGGGTTGGGAGGGGTATAAAAATGCGCAGACTATATTATATGTACAATTAAATTTTTTTCCTTATTTTTTACAAGGGTGACTGCCTAGATTAATGCTCTTTAGTTTAAGCTACAAACAAGTGCTTTTTTTTTCTTTTTGCAAGTATGCTTCAAAAATAAAACAACACGATGAAAGCCATGCAAAATGCTAAGTTTCTTACATTTAACAAGAAATTCGCTTTTTTGAACAATGCTGTTTCTTACATTTACAAAGACATTAGCTTTTTTTTCCATTAGCAAACGTTCAGTGGGAGTGAAAGTCTGCAGCTGAATGGAGTTGTACATTCTGTTCTGAATAAAACTGACAAATATACTTTTACATGGAGAGAGAAGCTTTCTGCAGGTGCAAGTAAACAAGTTTAAGAGTTCTGAGCATTCTTTTCTGAGTGGAATAAAACATTTAAATGTACAATGGCAAGCAGCTGTGAAAAATAATGCTTGAAATTATGAGAAGTGAACAAGAGATAACAGACTCCCTAGCAACCTTAATACTTTAATGCATTTAGTAGAACAGTGTACAGTTTAGTTGTACATAAAGTTAGTCAGTGCACTTTCTCTTGTGGCTAAAGGTTAATGTTGTCTGAAAGCATACAAGCTGTTTTGGCATCTGAGAAGGAAACCGAGATAATAAAATAAGTGAAAGCAATCAATGTAAGTGAGAACACAGCTTGTAGTATGTGCTTTAGCATGGGTAACCTTAATTTTAGATTAGGAAATGCCTGTGGATGCAGCTGTTGATTTGGGGCAATTGTTTCTGTCTGGAAGGCTAAACTATGTATATCTTCATTGTTTGATGTGCTTGTTCTAAGTTAATAGGGGATAGGGATTTTGTTTTTCTTCCCTGAGTGTAGTTATTAAAGCATAAAGTGTTGAAAATGCAGCATATGTTCAAATGGAGATTAGAAGAAACAACTGTACAAAAGATCAGCCTGATAAACATTGTGTGCATGTAACGCAAAAGTTTGAAATGCACATCTCTGTGGAGTCTGCTTGTCCTTGGTGGGCGTTCGAAAGACATGCATAAATGGGTGTGCCTTCGTTGAAGGTTGAACGTCGAGCTGGCACCTCGGCACTCGTGAAAATCTACTGCCAATCATTAGTGGACCGGAGTTCTGCTGTGGTGACCCCTAACCGGGAAAAGCCAAAAAACAACATTAAAAAAAAAAAAATGCACGTATAATAGGTTGGAACAACAGCTTTCAATAATACCTACACTAGCCATATTATTTTGGAATGTAAATGCCCATACAGGTATAAACAAAAAAGAAAGTATTGGAATATATTAAGAAATGCAGAGTGCAAACAGCAATTCTACAGGAGACCCATTTAGAAAGAAATGGACATATGAAAATGACAAAGAAAGGTGGGGACTGAAATTTGATTTGCAAGAGCAAGGATGTATCAGGGGACCTGGAAAGGAAAATATAACAAAAATGGTAGATTTATGAAAATATTTGGTACAGAATATGTGAACTCCATTATAGGAACTTGGACATAAATTGCATATTATTCCCCAAGGCACAATAAGTGGGCTAGACTAGACAGAAATTATATTTCACAGGAACATGTACATTTAATTGAAAGCTCCTACACAAATCCAACAATTTCAGATCATGCACCGATAAAAATTAAGATACAAATTTAGGGTAAAGAAATAAGTGAGACACTGGAGCACCTATCTGTCAAAAAAGAAGAATTTATGGAATGGGTAGTAGAAATTATTTCAGAGTTATTAGGGGAAATAGAAATATCTTCAGACATTATAGCTAGTGAGAGGGATAAAATGAAAATGGAGTTTAAAAATAGGTTAGAAATAAAAGTGAAAGAGATATGGTTAAGAAGTAATAGAAATTAGTCAGAGGGACTGACAAAGGTTAAAGTATTGCAGAATAGGGGGAATCTCACAGAACAAGAAAAGGCAAAAATGCTGAGTGATACAGAGAAAGTAAGGGAGTATATGGAAAATATGCATGTGTTTAGAAAGACTGATGATAAACAACTATTTTTTGATAACTGCAATGCACAAAACTTTTAACACAATGCCTTAGAAAACAGAAAGTAAATACCATTATTTCCAAATGTCTGCAGCCTATAAAAACAGAGATCTTGTAGGGATATTACAGATACTGCAGAAATGTTATGAAAATTTGTATAAAGCCGAGACATCAAGAAAGAGCACAAATGGAAATATTCATGGAAAAATTTATTGTGCCAAGGTTAAAGATAGATGTGGCTTAAAACCTAACAGATAAGACAGGGAGGTGAGATAAAACCATGATGTATAATCAGTCATCAGGAATGACCCAAGGAACAGATGATCATCCTGTGGAAGTTATGAGGGAAGAAACAAAGAAGAAATTTAGAACCTAAAAGAAAAATCAACTAGAAAGGGTGAAAAGAAAACAATGGCTGGGAAGAATCCTGCAGCTGTTCAGCAAAAACTAGTACTTTTCTCAATATGAATTTATTGTTTATTCAAATGTGACTTGATTTATTCAAATGTGTAAAACGTATGTATTCAATGTAATGCACGTTTGTCTCCGGAGTTTTCTCCCTGGTTCTCCACTGAAAATGGGATCTCACCCAGTCGGACTTTCCCGGTAAACAAATATAAAACAAAATAAATAAAATAAAAATAAAAAGCATTTAAAGCTATAGCTTTGGTATAAAAGATGGCTTCCAGTAATTCAGAGGAAAAAAGAAATCATATATAATCAGAGATGATTGAAATAAACAAAACACTGAAGAAGTATAGCAACTCAAATGACAAAAGGCTGGAAAAAAAAAGCCTCAACTAGATAATCAGATGAACTGATAAAACTGCAAAAATCAGTGGTTAAAATGAAAAAAGGCCAACTTAAGTATAAGACTTCTCAAGAAGAGCCGTTTCAAAAAAAATGGCAAAGTTATAAGACAGAGCACACAGAGAAAACCTGAAATTTTGTGCTATAGCAAATTAACTGGAAGGAACAGTCCGTATTACTTTTATGAAAGCGCAAATAAGCAACTGGACTGGTATTCCACAGCAAGATCTGTTAAATGAAAGTGTACATTAAGTGTGGGCTTCAAACCTGGCCATTAGAAAGCAGACAAAACCTGCATTAGTAAAGATGCAATTATACCAGTAGAAAGAGTGGATCCAAGTGCGGCAGAAGGGAAAATATTAAAAACAGAAGACAGCAGAGTCTGTGGGGAATAAGACTACTCACTGTACACCATGCAAAAGACAAGCAAATGTATTACACTAGTCGGGGAATGTCAAGTGGCAGGTGTGAGATTCAATCTGCTGTATCCACCTGTCTTCAGAATATTTTTTTTCCTATGGGATCAAAGACGTTTCCAGATACAGAACAGGCTAAGAAGGAAATAGCTTACCCAACAAAAAGTGAATTAGCAAACAGAAATGAACTCTGTTTCTCATTCTTCTGACAATAACGTTTTATAAAGAGACTTTGCCAGATAAACATTTTCCAAAGTTCAAAGAGAAAACACTTGACAGACAAAAACTATAGGAGTGTACTACAAGAATCAAGACTACCTTGGACTTCAACCAGAGTCTGGTGTTGGGATATTTAGATGCACATGAAGATGACCAGCAACATTGAAACTGGTAAAAAAATGGGATACTATAAAGCATCTATCACATGTGTGAAATATGGCTTTGCACGAAAAATTGAATGAGAAAGACTTGACTATTTTGACTTTGCTAATCCTACGGGTGGAGTGTAAAGCATATACCTCACTTTAAGTCATTAATGTTTAGGAGGACACTAAAGGGAAAAAAGCAACTAAGTAAAACAATTATGTTTTTAAAAAGAATTTCTATAAAACATTACATGATATAAACTGCATGTTATACAGTACAGTACAGCAGTTTTGTGTAGTATGTAGTCAAGGATATTTTAAATGTGTAGGGGGCAAGTTTTTTCAGTGTTGTATGTGATAAAGATATATAAATATAAGATGTGGGCTACACTAGACAGATTTTATATAAAGAAGCATGCATATTTACTGAGACAAACAACTTATCCAATCTCCTTATCGGATCGTGCACCAATTTTAATAGAGATACAGGATACAATAAAAAAATAAGGGAAATTCGTTAGCAATTCTCCAATTATTTTTGAATAAAAAAAAATGTCAACACTTGGTGGTTAGTAACTTAAAAAAAATGTTGGGCAAAGTAGATTTGCAGTCATACAGACTCTCCGAGGATTGGGATGAGACCAAGGAAAGTATTAAGCAGTAAAACAAAAAATTGACAAAACACAAAGCTGGCTCTGTCCTTGCTCAATACCAGGATAAACTATATTGATAAATGTGAACAAATATCTATTCATACCTTACATCTCCTTACTGTCCCCTTCTTCACACACTTCTTACTTATATCAATTTCTCTGCACTGGCTTCTATCTAAATTTACCATAAGCCTGCTTTTCTCTCACTTCATATTGCAATTCCTGTTTGTGTTATACTAGCTTACCTTTAATTTTCTGTAAACTGGCTAAAATCTAACTATTAAACCATTGTCATATAACTTGTATCTATTCTTAACCAATGTTTTCTTATTTTGTCTCATTTGGTATAATTATTTAAACTGTACTTGTTTTTATATTATTTTTAAAGATTGTAAAATTATTGATGTTATGTAGTCCTATCACGCCTTCCTTCTTACATATGGATTCGGAGCCAATCCTTGGCTCCAACTTGGACAATTACAAAGTTAGAGGTCTCTTGGGTTGGCTTGTGGCAAGGTAGGTATCGCATAATGCAGTGGTATCAATCCTCAGATCTCATTTGCCACTTTACGAGCTCAGGAGTGCTCTTCTTGGCCGTGGCCAAGTTTAAATCTTTTTCTACATTTTTTTTTTATATTTGCAGACTGTTTGCTCTTAGTAGTTAGTTAATAGATCGTTAGAACACTGTTATTCAGAATTTAGGTAGCATTACTGTTAGTTAGACACTAATTTATTCTCAAATTGTTGTCAGTGATTTGTCAACTGTTTGGCAGATGTTTTTCCACAGGCCTGTTGTTGGTATCCTGTAGTGGTGGTTAGTTTATCCATGTTTAGTATTTGCTGTTGAGTACTAAATATAAATGTACTAAATATAAATAAACTAACTACCACCACAGGATGCCTGTTAGTTTATCTATATTTAGTATTCGCTGATGAGTGGGCGGCAAGAGGTTCTTCGGTTCGATCCTCTGCTGGGGTGCCTTCTGTGCAGAGTCTACATGTCATCCCTGTGGTCGCATGGGTTTCCTCCGGGTGCTCCGGTTTCCTCCCACATCCCAAAGACATGCTGTAGGTGGGACTGGATACACTAAACTGGCCATAGGCGTGAGTGTGTGTGTGTATATGTGTGCCTTCTGTGGAAGGTTGGGTGCCGGGCTGGCAACTTGGCACCATAAAATTCCACTGCCAAAAATGAGTGGACAGGTGATCCGCTGTGGCAACCCTTAACCAGGAAAAGCCAAAAGAAGAAGAAGATGTGATAAAGATATTCACATAAACAAGTATTTTTTTTTTTTAGTTTTAAGAAATATAGGCCTTACAATGTAAAAAGACAACAAAGGCTGGATAAAAGCACATTTAAGTTAATATGCTGTAATCTTGGGCTGCAGGGTTGGGGTGTAAAAGTTTACTGATTATATAATATGTAGCGTTGACGTGATTTCTCATATTTTGTAAAGGTGAATGCTGGATTAATGTCCTTTGCATAATTTAAAAATAACTGTTTATTATAAGCAAACAGGCTTTAAAAATAAGGCAAAATTGTGAAAACCATGCGAAATGTTAAGTTACTTGCATATGCAGTGATATGTATGTTTTCCTTTGGCAAGTGTTCCGTAGGAGTCAAGAAGTCTGCAGCTGAAGGCAGTTGTACATTCTCTTCTGTATGAAATTGACTAAAATTCCTTCATCCTTCTGCAGAGTTTTTTTTTCCTTGTTGCTGACTATGTTTGCATGGAGTCAAGCAGTCTGCAGGTGCACACAACTAATCTTGAGAGTTCTGAGCATTATTTGATGAGGTAAATGCAAAATGCAAAAGTACAAGGGCAAGCAGTTCAGTTAAAAATACAGTTTGAAATTACTGGAAATAAAAGATAGCAGCTTTCATAGCACCCTTATTACTTTAAACTGTATACTGTTCTATTACATTTATTATTTTATTTAGTTTACATTTGTTAACCAGATTTGCCTGACTGAGCAAAAGCCCTTTTTCAGCAGAGCCCCAGGGAGAAAAGCTCCAAAACATAGTTACAAAAAATATATAACCATTACAAACACAGTTAACATTATAATCATTCATAATAAAACTTGTAGAACAGATTTCATATATATGCAGTTACAATTATCTATAAAAATGTTATGAAGAATACTGCAGCAGAAGGAAAGGAGATACTGTTAGGTAAAAAATTATGAAGTAGACTAGTTTAAGTTGTAAATGTTTTGGTATAAAGGAGAAGAAATGATGGTAAGACAGAGGAAGTTATGTTTGTTATTTAGTGAAGGTATATTTAAGGAGGCTGAGAACAGGTACAAATCCAGTGACTTTTTAAGTACTCTTTAGTGGCTAGTTTGAATACTTTAGGATGTGAAAGTGATCCAACTTCTTGTGGGAGTTTGTTCCAAGCAATAGAGGGATGGTAGCTGTATGTAATGGCTACTATTTTGGACTTGGGCTTGGGCTTCTAAATTTGTAAAAGGTATTAGGTGGAGCTGCTGAGTAGTCCGGATGGGACATAGTGGGAGATTATGGTGCCTAGTGCTGGACAGTAGGATGGTGAATAAATAATGATGGAGTGTATCATTTGGAGCTGAGAGAGGAGGAGGAGGTGTGGTAGTTCGAGCCGGTTTAGATGTCTAAGAGAGATACAGTGGTGAGATTTGTAGGTTTGTTTTGCAGCAAATCTGGCTATTTTGTGATAGCAAGCTAAGTAAGGTGGAGTTAAGATTTGTGAGTATTTGGGAGTAGTATGTTAGGCATGGCAAAAGATGAGCATGTGGGATTGTAGTTCTAGATTCAGGGGTTAGGAATTTCTTATTTCTGTTGAGAAGTCCTAGTTTTTGATGGGCTTTCCTGATACAATTACTTATATGGAAGTCAAATTTTAGATGATCAATGGTTACACCAAGAAGTTTAATACTAGAGTCTGCAACTATTAGAGTGTGATTTTATTTGAAAAGTAGATTTGATATGAGTAACAGTTTTGGGGAGAAAGAGTAAAACTGTTTTTTTTGGGATTAAGGATGAGCAGATTATTGGTGAGCCAGGTTTCAACAGAGTTGAAAGAAGACTGGGTAGCTGTTAGAAGCTCAGAGGGTGAGTTAGCAATGGTGATAACTGTGGAGTCGTCTGCATATTGGACAAATGAGTATTGTGGACAAGAGGAGTAGAGTGTGTTGGTGAAGATACTGAGAAGTAGTGGTCCAAGGATGGATCCTCGGGGAACACCCATTTTCACTGGAAGGGGAGATGATAGTGAGTGCCATCTTACTGATTGCTGTCGGTCAGTGAGATAGCTGGAGAACCATGCTATTGCTGTAGTAGAGAAGTTGAGATCAGGGAGTTTATTCAGTAGCAGAGGATGTGAGACAGTGTCAAAGGCTTTTGAGAGATCAAAGAATAAGCATGAGATAAGTTTATGATTATCTCTAGCTATAGAAATGGTGTTGAGAAAGGAAAGTATAGCTGTAGTGGTACTATATTTGGGTCGGAAACCATGCTGAGTGGTAGTAAGGAGTGTGCCCTGTATAAGATATTGCATTACTTGTGTATATATACATTTTTCTAAGACTTTAGACACAGGGGAGAGGATAGCTATTGGTCTGAAGTTTGAGAGTTCTGTGGAATTGCCACCTTTGTGAATAGGTATGGTGTAGAATTATTTCCAGATAGCAGGTACTTTAGCTTCAGAGATGGAACAGTTGATTAAAATAGATACTGGCAAAGCAAAAGAGGGAGCATCAATCTGAAGAAAGTAAGATGGGATACTGTCAACAGAAACAGAGCATGGTTTTAGTTTGGAAAAAAGGGTTTTGATGTAAGCAGTAGGGACTGCTTTAAGGGAAAAAAAAAAAAAGAGTTTGCAGAGTTGGCTGTGGGTGGAGGTTCCAAGTAATTTGGAACATTGTTACTGGAGTATTTTAGATTAGGCTTGAAACGTTTGGCTATTGACTGAATGAAATGGGCATTGAAGATGTTTAGCAGTCTTTTTGGGAGATTTTTCAGGATATGGATTAGGTGAAGTAGGATTTACCAGGATGAAGTATTTGGTTTATGGCATTCCAGAATTTTTTTGGATCTGATTTTAGGGCAGGTCGAGGGTTATAGTAGAAGTCTGTTTTATCTTTATCAATACATTTTTTGTCTTATTTCTCAGTTCTTTATACTTTTGCAGATCTGCTGGTAGTTTAGTTTGGGTCCAAGTTTGGCTTGTCATGAGAGTGTGAGTATTCTTAGATAGCCAATATAGGGGATATAGTAGCTTTTATCCTTACTTTCCATAACAGCGCTAGTGAGTTTAAGATATTTAGGAAGGTTGAGTTAAAAGCTTGAACTGCTTCATCAAGTGGGAACTGTATGAGGAAGTTCCGATTTATTCCGAGTAAGAGATTATTAAAAGTTTCTGCGTTGAATTTGGACAATTTACGATAGGTTATGTATCTATGTGGTTTAGATAAGTGGGTGGTATGTCTAAGTACCTTTATTGGAGAGTGGTCACTCAGGGAGTCAGAGAGTGTTTCAGGACTATGGTATTTAGCGGGATTTGAGACAAGAATCCAGTCAGTGTGTGTACTGGTAGAATGAGTGTTATTGGTATGAGTAGGCTGGGAGATAAGTTGTGAAAAGCCATATAGATTTATATGGTATGTTGAGTTAGGACTGGTGAGTGTTTCCTAATTTATGTTCACGTTCCCAAGGAAGATGATTTCACTAGGGATGTTGTGGTTGTGTTGTAGGAAAGATTGCTTTCCAATAAGGGAATGTTGTCCCCTGGTGGAAAGTAGACAGATACGACAGTAATAGTAGTATAGTCATTGAGCATAAGGTTTGCTACCAGTAATTCTGTGGGAGAAAAGAAAGGTATAGACAGCTTTGGGTATGTAAAATTGAGATTGTTGGAGTATACAATTGCAATCCCTCCTCTTTTTTTATTAGGGCGATCGAGTCGTATTATATTATATCCAGGAGGGAGTACGTCCTTATCTAGGTTTTGTGGTTTAAGCCATGTTTCTGTAAGGGAAATAATGTCTGGGTTTTGAGCAGATATCCAAGCATGAAGTTGGCTAACTTAAGTATGCTTCGAGTGTTTATAGATTAGGAGATTTGTTTGTAGTTTTTTTTTTTTTTGGTAAATTACTTGTGGTTGATAAGGTATTATGAGGAGTGGTAGAGTTAGGACTAGGCCCTGGGTTAGAGTGGATATCGCCTGATGGGAGTAGTGAAATGGGATAGTAGTTAGGTTTCATAGTTATTAGGTAGTATTTAGTGTATTTTGATTTATTTGTAGATATTATGCAATGGGAGGGGGGATTTTTATTTTGGGGAGGTGTACATTCATGGGGAGGATGTATGCAGATATGAGTATTGGTTGTTGGGCATAGGAGAAGTTATAGATGTGTGTATGGGTAGGGGTATAATGAAAGGGGTTATTACTATTGGTGAGGATGTTAGAGAACGGAGGAGACATAGTGATAGCAGTACTGCAGTGGAGAGAAGTGGTGCATGCATGGTGATTACTGGGAGAAAAAAAATATAATAAAAGGTGGTATGGACCAGGAAGAAGGTTAAAGTTAGAGGAGGAAGTATAGGTAAGCTAGATTATGTGTAGTTAGTTGAAGGAGTGTGGTGAGATAGATGAAGATGTGGTAGACAGGAAACAGGAAGGGGGGGTTTGATTATAGGAGGTAAATGGCGAAGAAGTATAAAGGAAATGATATGGGGGTGGGTGGGAAGTGAGAGAAGTGAGCCTGAGAGTAGTGAGGGCGAACGGAGCGGGCCACACCTGAGGCAGAAAAAGTGCCGTTCCAAAGGAAACAATGTGTAAGCTGAGATCTTGAGTTTTAGTCAGGATAAGTCAATTAACCTTTAAATGTCTAAGTTCCTTTATAGTTATAGTTATTGTTAGTATGACTTCAATTTTTGGGAAGTGTTTTTGAATTTTACCCTGGAATTCTTAAAAGGATATAAAATTAAAGCTGGGGTTAGTTGCAGATGAAACAGCAGAGGTAATGAAATGCTATTTTATAGATTTAAGTTTTTCTCAAAAGAAACTAGACTTTAGTTTTGGAGGGGCACTAACTGGAGAGTATTGTGCAGCTGTTTCTTCCTGGTGATGTATTCATCAGTACAGTGGTTTGATTAAGGAACTATAGAGCAGAATGTACTAATACACTCGCTAACATTTGTTTTAAGTTAGTGCAGTTAAGGTATTTTACTGTCTAGACACTTGGAAGTTAAGCACCTACATTAGTGTTTAGTCTCTTTAGTTGCAGGAGAAGTGTTTGTGGGTGCCCAGTGCTCAAGAGAGAAGTTTGAAATTTCTACTGCTTGTTATGGGGGGGCAAAGACCTGCTTGACCTATTGGGTGGTTTGGATTACTGAAAGAAAAATAGCAGAAAAATGTAAGAGAGCATTAGCTTAAGGCAGCACATACTGTGTGACCAGTCAGATTGGACTGGTTTAGCAATAGTCAATAACAAAAAAGTACAGTTTTGTACCTACCATAAATGTAGATGTCCGATAGGCATGCATCTGCAGTCCTTACAAATGGGTTGTCCTGTCGTCAGGCAGCCCTTCGGTCGGCCGGATTCCAAAGTCTGGGTCTGGCCTCGGCTGATGTCGCACTTCACCCGACGTCAAAGCTGCAGTTATTCGGGTATAAAGGTAATAGCTGACGCCATCTTCCTCAGTGTTTCTTGCCCCAGATGCCAGGTGCCCTCTAGGAAGGCTAAATTTGGATAATTGCAAAAGTTTCCAAATAAGAGAGAGCAAATAAACATAAACATGTATATACATATATACAAACAAATACACCATAATAGATTCCCCCAGCTAGCTAGAAGATGGGTAAATACCCTAGTACCTCAGAGGAAGGAGGGAGGGTCTGACTGCAGATGCATGCCTATCGGACATCTACATTTATGGTAGGTACAAAACTGTACTATGTCCTTCAAGGATGCATCTGCAGTCCTTACAAATGGGTAGAATACCATAGCCAAACTGGGGGAGGAGGAGTAATAAGATTATGGTGTAGTTAAGATCCCTTGCAAAACAGCAGTGGCAAAACCTGCTCGGGATCTGGAGTATAAGGGTAAATTATAATGCTTGGCAAATGTATGCACGGAGCTCCAAGTAGCAGCCTCTAAAATGTCTTTGGTAGCCACTCCTCGTAAAAAGGCTGTGGTCGTGGCTGTAGCCCTTGTAGAGTGAGGTCTGATGTTTTCTGGAGTTTTCTTTCCATGCTAGGAGTAACAAAATCTAATGCAATTTCCTATCCACTTAGAGATTGTCTGTTTTGAAATTGCTTTTCCTTCCTTTCCTGTTGCATATGCTACCAGTAGCTGGTCAGTTTTTCTATTGTTCTTGGTCCTGTCCAGGTAGTAGCGTAATTGTCTATGTACATCCAAGGTATGCAGTAGTCTTTCTCCCCTGTTCTGTGGGTTGGGGAAGAATGTAGGCAGGTGGATAGCTTGGTTTAAAGATACCCTGGAGACCACCTTTGGCATAAAAGTAGGATTAGTTCTCATGGACACACTATCTTGATGGAAGATCAGGAAGGGCTGTACTGCCATTAATGCCTGTAGTTCAGAAACCCTTCTTGCTGAAGTGATTGCAAGCAGGAAAGCAGTTTTCCATGATAAGTACTGTAATTCTGCTGTTGCTGCTGGCTCAAAAGGAGGGAGTGTCAACTTTTCTAGCACAAAGTTCAAGTCCCATGCTGGCAATGGTGGCTTCCTAGGTGGTTTTACATTTTTGATTCCTCTCAGAAACTGCCTGAGCAGAGGATGCGAGAAGACTGGAGGATCCAAGTTGTATTCTGCTGAAATAGCTGATGCATGAATCTTAATGGAGGAATAGGACAGGCCATTGTGGAAGAGCTCTGCCAAGTATTCCAGGATGTTAGCTATGTTTACCAGTGACACATTGTCTCCTTTTGCAGTACTCCAAATGAGATATCTTTTCCATTTTGCTGAATAATTTTTTCTTGTTGAGGGTCTGCGAGCCTCCAAGATAATGTCTTTAACCCTTTGAGATAATTCTGGGTTATTTGTTCTTAAGCAATGTTCCAGGCAGCCAGCTGCAGAGTTTTCAAGTTTGGATGCAGGGTTTTGAAGTTGTTCTGTGTTAGCAGCAAGGGAACTAGGGGCAGAGGCCATATTTGTTCCCGAGACATACTCCTCAGTAATGGGTACCAATGTTGCCTTGGCCAGTCTGGAGCTATCAGGATGATCCTTGGACGGTCTTCTTTGATCTTCAATAGCACCTTGTGCATCAAAGGAAGAGGAGGGAAGGCATATGCTGTCAGGTTTTTCCACCTGAAAGATAGGGAGTCCACTTTTCAAGCAAGTGGGTGGTACGTCCTTGTGCAGAATTTTTTCAGTTGGTGATTGTGTGGGCATGCAAATAAGTCTATTTCTGGTAGTCCCCATTTCCCTGTAATGGTTTTGAAGATGTCCGGATGCAGCATCCATTCGTGGGCATCCGTGGTAGTTCTGCTTAGGATGTCTGCTAGAATATTTTCTTTTTCTGGCACAAAAATTGCTTGTAACTGAATGTTGAAGTTCAGGCCAAGGTCCATTGCCATCCGGCACAGAGGGTATGAATGTGTGCCTCCCTGTTTGTTGATGTACCACATAACTGTGGTGTTGTCCGTCCTTATCAACAGTTGACCTTGTCGAAGAAATGGTCTGAATGTCTGGATTGCCAGTTTTACTGCCAGCATTTCCTTTTGATTTATGTGTAGGTGCAGCTGGTCTTGAGTCCATAAGCCTTGTATGCACTTGTCCAGCATGTGCGCCCCCCCAACCGAGGTCTGAGGCGTCTGTTGTGATGGTCTGGCTTGGTTGAGTGCTGTGGAAGGGCAGTCCTTTGTTTGATTGACAGGCCTGAGCCCACCATTGGAATTCTTGTTTCAGGCATGGAATTATTGGAATTTGGGTTTCTAGGCTATGCTTGTGCTGAGACCATAAATTCCTTAGGTACCACTGCAGCTTTCTCATATGTAGTCTGGCATGTGGAATTAATATTATGCAGGATGCCATGTAACCCAGGGCTTGCAGGACTTTTCTTGCTGTTAGCTGGTTCTGCTTTGTTAATGCCATGAAGTAGAGAGGGAGTTGCTCCTGTTTTTCTACTGTTAGGAATGCCATTTGCTTTGATGTGTCCAGCTCTGCACCCAAAAAGGTTATCCTCTGGGATGGAATCAGCCTTGACTTTTTTATATTGACTGTGTATCCCAGGGCTTGCAGTAGATGGATGACCCTTTTCAAGTCTTTTGTTAATTTGTTTTGTTGTCCGCTTGTAACAGGCAGTCGTCCAGGTAAGGGTAAATTTGAATTCCCTGAAGCCTGCAATGAGCAATTACTGATGCCAGGCATTTCGTGAATACTCTGGGCGCAGTAGATAAGCCAAAGGGCAATGCTGAGAATTGATAATGCTCTGATCCTGCAAGAAATCTGAGGTATCTTCTGCAATTTGGTCGTATGGGGACGCAGGTATGCCTCCTTGAGATCTAGAGTTACCAGCCAAGACTCCTTGCCCAACATGGGAAGAAGTTGCTGTAGGGTCAGCATTTTGAATTTTGGTACAATGAGGTATGTGTTTAAAGCGGACAGGTCGAGAATAGGTCTCCATTGGTTTTCTTTTCTTGGTACCAGGAAGAGTCTGGAGTAAAATCCTTGCCCTTGTTCTATAGATGGTACCCTTTCTACAGCTCTCATCCTTAGTAAGTGAGTTATTTGTTTTAGAGCTTCTGTCTTCTGATTTGGAGGTAGGTTTGGCATTCCTCTCTTCCTTGGTAGAGTATGGAAGTGAAACCTGTAACCTTGGTCTATTGTCTGTAAAATCCATTTGTCTCCTGTGATGTAATGCCAATTTACTGAAAATAAGGCTAGCTTCCCACCTAAGGGTGCTTCTAGTTGTTCCCTGGTAGGCGGTGCCAGAGCCAAGTCACTGTGATTGTCCTGTGGAAGTGGTGGTGGCTGGATCTGTGGCTGTACCTCGCTGGTTGTTAAGCCTGCCACTGACGTCCCCTGTAGGCACCTCTGGATTGACCCCTGCCTCTTGAGCGCCTATTCCTGCCTCTCTGAGCTCTGGAGGTGTCTGGAAAGGACCAATTCTTGGAAGGCCAGTTCCTGCTAAACCTTGGAGGCTGGACCTGCAAGAAATCCTTGACTGTCTGGACAGATTTCGCTTTCTCTTCCACCTTCTTCAGTACCTGTTGTGCAGGGGAGCCAAACAAATTGAGCTTATCCATGGGAGCATCTAGGAGCTTTGATTTAACATGGTCTGGTAAGGACTGCTCTTTTAACCATGCATGTCTTCTGATCACTGTACCAGTCATGGCTGATCTAAAGGAAGCCTCCAGTGCATCATAGCCGCATTTTAAGGAATGATTACTGACCTGCTGAATGTTATGTACCATTTCCTGAACAGATTTTTTGTCTAATGGTTCATCTGAGGACAGTTTTTTAGTTAACTGGTCTAACATAAATTCCTGATACTGAATCATGTGGAATTGACAGTTCAAGGCTCTAGCTGAAAGAGTAGCAGAAGTGTAAACTTTTTTACCCCACCTCTCTAAGGACCTAGATTTCCTTTCAGAGGGATGGGTTTTGCAGAGTTAGCTGCTACAGCCTTGGGTCCCTGGGAGATAGTTTCGGATCTGCAAAAGGAGCCTTATACAAATGATAATGTGTGTCCGGAACCCTGTAGTACCTATCGGGCTTAGCAGGGGCTGGAGGAAGAGAATCAGGAGCAGTACAAGCATCATTAAATGCATCATCCACAACAGTAAGTACTGGAGGAATGGCTAAAGGCCTATGCTGTGGCAAATGCAAAAAGGTTCTAAGCCTTTTCCTAGAGTCTGAAAAATCCTGGCCCTGCCATTGAAATTGTTCTCTCATAGCATGCAAGGTTTCCCCAAAGGAAAATTCCTCAGGCGGAGAGGCAGATGGAATGGACTCTTCTGCATCAGAGTCCTCATAAGCAGAAAAAGGGCCCTCTGGAGGGTTTGAATTGTCTGATTCATCAGAGGAGTCATCAGAAGAAACTGGCTCAGGGGGCTCTACTCTAGGCCTCTTCTCTGGAGGTGGGTGAGAGGCCCTGTCTGGGTGAGGTTGGGATCCCCGGATCAAAGAAATGAGATCCTCTGCAAGACTAAGCATTTGTGAACTAGAGCTAGGCCTGTGAGAGGGGGTCTTAGCAGGCACAGTTTTGGTAATTTTTGCTGCTTTAGCCCTGGCAAAGGCCTTAATCGACATGGATGCAGGTGGCCTAGCAGCTCCACGTGCAGGGGTAGAAATATCCAGAGGGATAGTATCAGATAAATCCTGTGAACCTGCAAGAGCGGGTGTGATTTCAGAAGCAGATTCAACCATGCTGGATGAGGCCTCGGTAGGAGGTAAGCTTTCGGTCGAAGGAAGAACCGTGGACTCTGTTTCAGCCGAAACAGAGACATTTGCGGTTGGCTTAACTGCGGTTTCGGCCGAAACCGCGGACCGCGAGTGTCAGTCCTTTTCCTTGCGCTTTTTAGATATTTGCGTAGTCGGAGCATCCGACGGCATAATGTAAGCAAAAGCGGAGCCGAAAAACTCCTCAGCAAATTCCGACCGACGTCTAAGCGTCCGTCGGTTGAAAGAAGCACAGGCTAGACAAGCTGCTACGTCGTGGTCTGGGCCTAGACAAGGTAAGCAGTAAGAGTGGAAATCTTTATGAGGTATTTGTTTTCAACAAGTTAAACAGTTATTCACTTTTTCTGACATCGGCTGAGGCAAGAAAGAGTCCCCAACGGGGTACTTAGCTTTTTAGAAGTCTTCGGTAGTAGTAATCTCTGGTTCTGACCAACCGGCACTTGCGAACAGCTTCTGCTTAGAAAGACCAAGGAAGATGGCGTCGGCTGATACCTTTATACCCGAATAACTGCAGCTATGACGTCGGGTGAAGTGCGACATCAGCCGAGGCCAGACCCAGACTTTGGAATCCGGCCGACCGAAGGGCTGCCTGACGACAGGACAACCCATTTGTAAGGACTGCAGATGCATCCTTGAAGGACATCATCAGGTAATCATTATTCCTGCTTCAGCACCTGATAATATAAAATCTTTTCTTATGGCAATATAAAAAAATAAAATGTAAATAACATATAAAGCAGTTCTCTACTAAAATAAGCAGGATACAACTTTCAACATATTTGAACACTAGTCAATGCAGTTAGACACAGTTAAATGCAACGTGTGAAATAGCCCTTCTGGCTCTATAACAGTAAACAAGGAAAACAGATAGGCTTGCCGAAATCAAACTGATTCTCCGTAGTCGGAAAAAACTAACACAACTTGGTATTCTGTTTCAAAAAGGAAACAGACTATCGAGTTTAAATCGGTTGATTTTACTATGCTTTTCTTACAGAAAAGCATAGCAAATCAGCCAAAAGCAGGCGGAACGAAAAAGAGGGCATTCCTTGAGTGATGCTGTCGTGACATCTAAAATAAGGCGGTATGTTGGCGGGAAAGGGGGGGCGGGGGGGGTTACTGGTAGGTGGCAATCCTAAAAACAGAACATATCTAGCTGCATATGTGACAACAGCTCATTAAGCAGAATTATCTAAAAGCATCCTGCAGTGTTAAAAATAACAGAAACAGACAGTATAAGCTGTTGTACTAAAGAATTAGGTATTAAACCACAATGTACAGGATACCTTGAATGCAAAAACTTACAGGAGGATGATTACACACCAGGGGAGACAAACAGCTGCTGTGGGATTTAAAACAAAATGGCACCCTGGGTTTACATTACCTCAGGCTATCCAATACAGAACAAGAGCTGGAGGAGGGAGGGGTAAAGAGTATAGGGAAGGAGAAGGATAGTCAATGGTTAAATGAACTCTGCAGACACTCATTAAGTGCAAGAGGAATAGAAACTACTCTGTGAACGTTAAGAAAAGGTATGCTACTTTGCACAGTCACTCTACTTTATACTATAAAATCAAGGCAAGTGTAGACATTATCTCATTTTACCCTGAAATTCTTAAAAGGATATAAAATTAAAGCTGGGGCTAGCTACAGAAGAAACAGGAGAGGTAATGAAATACTATTTTGTAGATTTAAGTGTCTCTCAAAAGAAAATGGGCTTTAGTTTGAGGGGGGGGGGCACTAACTGTAGAGTATTATGCAGCTGTTTCTTCCTGGTGATGTACTCATCAGTACAGTGGTTTGATTAAGGAACTATACATCAGAATGTACTAATACACTCACTAACATTTGTTTAAGTTAGTGCAGTTAAGATATTTTACTGCCTAGACACTTGGAAGTTAAAACACCTACAATTACTGTTTAGTCTCTTTAATTGCAGGCCAAGTGTTTGTGGGTGCCCAGTGCTCAAGAGAGAAGTTTGAAATTTCCACTTCTTGTTATGGGGGGCAGAGACCTGCTTGACCTGATGGATGGTTTGGATTACTTGAATACAAAAAAGATAATTACACATCAGGGGGAGACAAACAGCTTAAATGCATTAGTTTTATTCAAAGATAGGCAGTCCACTTTTTCTTAAGGCTAAAACTGAATGTTTTCTGAAAGCATACAAACTGTTTCTTCATGTCTAGGAGGGGAATGGTGATGAGAAAAGAACAGATACCAATAAGTATAAGTGGGAGCACAGGCTGCAACATGCACTTTAGTGTGGATAACCTTAATTTAAGTAATGTCTATACATGCAGCTGTCAATGTGGGGCAATTGTTCCTATCTGGAGGGTTAAACTTCATTTTTTGAAGATGTACATAAAACAAACACAAAATAAAGTTAACAGGTTATGGGGGTATTCTGAAAATGTATTCACTTTTTTGTTTGAGGGTTTTCATTAAAAAGAAAAGTTTTGAAAAATGTGACACATTCAAATGGAGAGGACAAGAAACAACTGTATAAAAGATCAGCCAGCCAAACTCTAGTGTGTACATGTAACAGAAAAGTTGGAAATAAACATTCAAAAAAGCTGTCATGCATAATAAGTGGGAACAATAACTTCTTATCATAAAGGCTACACTATCTATATTATTTTGGAATATAGATCGCCTTACAGGATTAGACAAAAAGGCAAGAATATTGAATTATATTAAGAAATGCAGAGTGCAAGAGGCACATTTGGAAAAAAAAATAAGCATGTAAATTTGATAAATGATGTTGGGATGAATATTAAGCAGAATATGAGGGACAAAGGAAAAGGCGAGTAATTATACTAATTCCTAAGCTCCAATAGTGAAGAAAGAAAAAAAAAAAGGATATTAATAGTAGATTTGTGGTAGTAAGGGAGAAGGATTACACTGGTGTGTATTTATTTTCCAACAAAAAAAAGAAGTTATGTACTCACCATAACGTTCCATCTGAGTAGGTACTTCATTTGTCTGCAACCTGTGGGTATCGGATCCGACCTCGGATCCAAGCCGGCAGCTTCACTAGCTAAAAGATCCGAGCTCCTAGCTCCTCCCCCTACCCATAACCCCCTGCTGCCTACTGTATTACCTCAGATCGAGTTTGTTCAGTCCAAAAAGTCACACCTTCGACAAAGGATCAAGTATTGCCTAACCTCATGAAAAATAACATTTTTCAGGTGACCAGGTATCATGATATGGTTAGGGGGCATGGAGGGGGGGGTTGGTTGCAGACAAATGAAGTACCTACTCAGATGGAACGTTATGGTGAGTACATAACTTCTTTATCTGAAGTAGTTACTTCATTTGTTCTGCAACCTGTGGGACAGAGTCACCAGCTACCTATAATAACAACCCTGGGTGGTCTTACGGAAGGATATTCCGAAGCACCGCGGAGCCAAAGGAAGCCCTACTCCTCGAAATCATATCCAATTTATAATGGGAAATTAACGTATGAGAAGAGGGCCTAGTAGCTGCTGAGCATATGTCGTCCAGAGGAACCCTGGAACAGAAGGCTGCTGATGTAGCAATGGATCGGGTTGAATGAGCGTGGATTCCCATAGGGACTGGTTTACCTGGGGACGTATACCCGTGGATTATGCACTGAGAAATCCAATTAGCTAGGGTTACTTTAGAAATTGCCTTTCCCATAGCAGATTTGGCAAAAGACACAAACAACTGATCAGACTTGCGAAAATCTTTAGTCCTGTGCAGGTAGAAAAGTAGTTGCCTGTGTACATCCAGTTTGTGCAATGTGTACTCCCCTTTGTTCTGAAAATTTGGGAAGAATACCGGTAAATTGATTGATTGGTTAATATTTGACTCTGAAGCCACCTTTGGTAGGAAAGACGGGTTAGTCCTGAGAGACACTCTATCCTTGTGAAAAATGAGGTAGGGGGGTTTCATGCACAGGGCTTGGAGTTCTGAAACCCTCCTGGCTGACGTAATAGCCACTAAAAAGGCTGTTTTCCAAGACAAGAATTTTAACGGAACCGAGGTGGCAGGCTCAAAAGGTGGACTTGTCAAAGCTTGTAGGATTAAAGTTAAGTCCCATGGAGGAAGCACCGACTTTACTGATGGCTTCAAAAGAAAAATGCCCCTCAAGAAGGTTTTGCATATCTTTGAAGATGCTACAGATCCCAGTCCATCTCCCACGTGAAAATGGGAAATGGCTGCTAGTTGTACCTTAACAGTGGAAGCGCTCGCTCCTTTTTGAAAGATTAGCGACAGAAAATCCAGAATCGTTGGAATAGGGACTGTAAAAGGATCCAGGCCCTTGTCCTCGGCCCAGATGGAAAATTTCCATTTACTATTGTAAATTTTTCTGGTAGCAGGCTTATGGGCTGCCACCAGAATGGCCTTCACTGGTGATGAGATACCGGGAGTCCTAGCCATCAGAGGAACTGGATCAACCAAGCAGTCAGCCTGAGGTTTAGCAGGTTCGGGGTTTGGCATCCCGCAGGATGCGAAATCAAATCTGGAATGGGATCCAGGATCCATGGAGGAACTATACTGTGAGACTGCAGATAAGGGAACCAGATCTGATGAGGCCAGAATGTGGCTATGAGGATAACTCTGCTCCCCAACCGACGTGCTTTCTGAATGAACTTCATCATAAGCAGGAGGGGGGGGGTAAGCATAAAGAAGACCGGGTGGCCAAGCATGCACCAGAGTGTCTCTTGGGGTCTCCCCTGAAGGGGGAAGTATTGCAAAGTACTCGCTGCACTTTGTGTTTGACGGAGAGGCGAAAAGATCACAGTGAGGCCAACCCCATGCGCGGAAGATCTGCTTCGCAACTGAAGGATTGAGAGACCACTCGTACAGGGTGAGAATCACCCGACTCAGTTTGTCCGCCAATATGTTGGACTGACCCAGAATGTGCATTGCTACCAGAAAGCGGTTGGTGGATATCGCCCATTTCCACACTCTCATAGTCTCTCGGCAGAGGGGATAAGACCTGGTTCCCCCCTGTTTATGTACAAGACTACCGCCATGTTTTCTGTCTGGATCACAATAGTCCCTAGAGGGAGAAGGTCGTGGAGAGCTTGCAACGCTAAAAGCACCACCCTCATCTCTAGGACATTGATATGCAAAGCGGCCTCTATGGGGGTCCACGTGCCTTGGACGGTTCTGCTCGAACAATGCCCCCCCCCACCCGAGGCGAGAAGCATCCGTGGTAAACGTGGTTTGGGGTGGGGGAGATACAAAGGGTCTCCCTTCTCGCAGCTCTCACGAGTGAAGCCACCAAAGGAGGGAGTCCCTGCAAATTCTGCTCAGTGGAATAGGAGTGTTCAGCAGGTGAAACACTAGTGACCATTGAACTTAAAGTCCACTGTAAGATCCTCATTCGTAGGCGAGCATGAAGAGAGAGACCGATGGCCGCTGACATAGACCCCAGTGCCCTCAGGACCAACTCTGCCGCAGGAGCTGGGCTTCGAAGAAGGGCTAAGATCTGATGCGATAAGCTGTTGAGCCTGTCTGGGGTTAGGAAGGCCCGAGAGATGCGCGTGTCCAATTTGGCCCCTATATACTCCAAAACCTGCACTGGTTGAAGGAAGGACTTTTGAAGGTTCACTGATATGCCCAAACTCTGGGCGAGAGTCAGAGCATAATCCCTTGCAACACAGAGTTGATGCCTGTTGGGGTCAGCAAGGAGCCAGTCCAGGTACGGGAACACCTGAATGCCCTGGAGTCTCAGGTGGGCTGCAACCACTGCCATGACCTTGGTGAACACCCTGGAGGCTGAGGTGAGGCCGAAAGAGAGAACCCTGAATTGATAATGACCGTCTCCCAGCCAGAAGTGGAGGAACCTCCTGGATCGCCTGTCCATCAGAATGTGGTAGTACGCATCCTTGAGGTCTATAGAGCACATCCAGTCATTCTCCCGAAAAAGGGGGAGAATAGACTGAAGAGTGACCATCTGGAACTTCTCCTTGGGGATGAACAGGTTCAGGGCGGAGAGATCTAGAATCGGTCTTAGGTCCCCAGTCTTCTTTGGCACCAAAAAGAACCTGGAGTAGTAGCCCAATCTGGACTGGGCTGGGGGGACGGGCTGGATAGCTCTTTTTTCTAGCAGCTTTGACACCTCTGAAGCTGCTGCCTCCCTTTGATCGGGTGGGACATCGGAGAGGCGCTTGACTTTGGGGGGTAGGTTCATGAAGGGAATGGTGTAACCTCTGGATATGATTCAGAGCACCCATTGATCTGTCGTGATGGACTCTCAATTTGACAGATGCTCCAATAAACGCCCCCCGACTGCCTCCAGAGAGAGACAGCTGGGAAAGCCCTCAGGGCTGTTGCGCGGGCCTGTCCAAGAAAGGTTCCCTAGACCTGAAGTTACGTGGCCCCCCTCTGCCTCTGGGCCTGCGTCCACTTTGTCCTCCTCTGCTTCTAGAGGACGAGGGGTCCGAAGCCCGATGAGACTACTGAGACTTGTGGAACCACAACTTCTTTTGTCCCCTCCGATTCCTTGAAAAGGATCGTTGGGGATTCGAGAAGCGGACTCTGACAGCAGACAGCATCTTCCCATCCTTCTCGCTTTGGACCAGCGTTTCGTGTACGGTCTTGCCAAAAAGATCAGTCAAAGGGCACATTCGCGAAGGACACCTTGAAGGGTTCTGTGAAATCGCAAAGGCGGAGCCAGGTGTGACGCTGCAAGACTACCCCAGCTCCACTAGCCCTAGCAGCTCCCTCCGTAGCATGAGAGAGTAGCCACATGGACGTGTTAGAGATGGACTTTAGAGTGGCCATACGAGTCGCAAATGTGCTTTTATCAGCGACCGTGAGACTCTGGGGGGTCTGCAGCGTATTCCTTAATTAAGTCTCGCTGTAGCCTGATAATGTGTGCCATATAGTTCAGCGCCCTTATGGAGAAGGCTGCTGAAGCAAACATCCACTTCCCAATACGGTCCATCGCCCGAGATTCCTTATCCAGAGGATGGACCGAGGAACTCTCCTGTGAGAGTTCCTTCTTTGTGGCAGCCACCACCAACATGGCATCAACAGGGGACCTCTTAGCCCAGGACTGCCCATCTATGGGAGGCTAAGAACTTTGTCGGGACGTCTAGGGATTGGCTCCACGGTGTTGGGCTCTTTCCACGCCCTGGTGGTGATGAAGTCCACCAGGGGTCAGCCGGGGGGACACCCAGGAGGTAGACTGGCCTGCCTCAAATGCCTGCAGGAACACCGATTCGTCTGAGGAAGGTTTTTGGGCAGACCACCCCCCCCTCTAATACGCAACATTTCCATGATGTCTCCAAATAAGACATCCTCGGGGGGGTGACCTTAGGGAACCTTCCCCTTCATCCAAATCCGTGTCCATGGTGAGGGACTCAGGGAAGTCCAAGTGCCTCCTTTTACACTGCCGTTTGCGAGGCACCTCCTCGGTGGGACCATCAGAGGAGGGCTCGCCCAGGGGGTCCTGTTCCTCTAAGGGAACTAACTGGAGGGTTTGAGCAGGCTGTCCCATAGGATGGATGATGGAGGATAGACCCACATGCATAGGGAGAGCGGGAGGATCCGAGGCCCAGACCGGAGGATCTGGAAGACCTCGACAGCACCCTCTCCAATACCTCAAAAGCCAAAGGAGAACTACTTTCCCCAGGCTCCGAAAGTAGTCTCCTCGGCTCCGAAGCAGGGATCGGCGTCTGAGCCGAAGCGGTCGGATCCGAGAGAGAAGTGTGCTCTGACCAACACTGCGCCGGAGACACACCAATCCCCACGGATCCGATGCTCGGCCCCGAGAGCTAGGATCTGACATGCTCGAGGGTACGGTCGGCGAAGATACCGGAGCTATCAGCGCCGACGAAACCCCGGCTCCAAAAGGGCCCGGATCCAATGACTCCAAAACCCTAAAGTGGGTCGGAGAAGGAATGATCAGAGCAAAGAGAGGGCCTGCGCTGCCCCCCTGAAGGGGGGAGGCAAGAGCACCCCCATTCTGCATTTGGGTCTGCAGGAACTGACCCATCATCCAATCCATGTCCGCATCGCTAAGGCTCCTGGTCGATCTAGAGGAAGTCGTCGAGGCAGGCCGGTAGGGCCGCCTCGATGACCTCGGAGACCGGTACTCCTCCTCTGGTTCGGCAAGAACCGAGGCGAACGGAGCTGTGAGGGGGAGGATCCGGAGACCCTCGAGGGAGAGCTAACAACTTTAGATGGGGGGGCTGAGGGGTGATCCTCAGCCAGCCTTTTATGAGACCTGTGCTTGTCTTTCTCCTTATGTCTCTTTTCTTTGGAGACAGAAGCACTAGCATCCCCCGAACCCTGCATAACAGAGGGAGTTTGAGTCCCAGGCAGAGCGGGGGGAGCTAAAGGCACCGGGGCTACGGAAGCAGCCTGAGCCTTCGAGGTGGAGGAAGAAGCCGAATCCTGGGGAAGTAAGCCCGCCAGGATCAGCTTGTTCTTCCTGTCCCTAATTGCCTGGGGATTAAAGGCTGCACAAATTGGGAAAGCCGTTGATAAGTGGGCCACTCCCAGGCACAAAACACACTGAGTGTGGCCATCAGCTGGGGAAAGCTTATGGCCACACACAGAGCACTTAGAAAAAAAAACAGCCTTGGACCCTTCAGCCACTTCTTAACAATACACACACCCAAACACTAAGGGGGAGAGGGGAACAACACGTGACGCTCTTAAGACTAAAAACTACTACAGAAAAGGGTTCTAAACTCTAATTCTACTAGGGGAATTACTACCACAAAACACGCTAACTAAACAAAAATTAAATTTAAAGATATTTTCTCAAAGAGAAAAATGCAACGATCTCACCAAGCCTAAGGAGCTCTTCACAAGTAGCTGCTTCAACCGCGGCAAACTCGATCTGAGGTAATACAGTAGGCAGCAGGGGATTATGGGTAGGGGGGATGAGCTAGGAGCTCAGATGTTTTAGCTAGTGAAGCTGCCGGCTAACTACTTCAGATCTGCTATTATGGAGCTTAAGAAAATTTGGGGAGAAATAAAGAAGTTATGTACTTACCATAACAATCCATCTGAGTAGGTAACTTCATTCGTCAGCAACCTATGGGTATCGGATCCGAACCGGCAGCTTTATTCAGCTAAGATCTGAGCTCCAAGCTCCTCCCCTCTTACCCATAACCCCCTGCCATCCTCCTCAGTCCTCAGATCGAGTTTGCTTAGCGTTATAACCTACTACAATCAAGATCAACTAAACTTCCTAACCTGATGTTATCTGGTACAGAGGACACAAGGTCCTAAAAAGATGAGCTACAGGTTAGGGGGACGGAGGGGGGGGTTGGTTGCTGACACATTAAGTTACCTACTCAGATGGAACGTTATTGTAAGTACATAACTTCTTTATCTGAAGTAGTTGACTTCATTTGTTCATCAACCTGTGGGACAGAGTCTCCAGCTACCTAAACTTGGGAGGTCCTCATGGAAGTATATTCCGGAGCACTGCAGAGCCAAAGGACGCCCTTCCTCTGGAAATTAAATCCAGCTTGTAATGTGTAATAAAGGTATGGGATGAAGCCCAAGTAGCTGCTGAACAAATATCATCCAAGGACACCCTGGACCAAAAGGCAGCAGAAGTTGAAATCAATTGAGTAGAATGGGTGTGAACTCAGACAGGTTCTGGTCAGCCAAAACTCTTATATGCAAGAAGTATACATTGTGAAATCCATCTGGACAATGTAGCTTTTGACACAGGTATACCCAAAAAAAGTTTTGCAAAGGATACAAGGAGTTGCTCAGATTTTCCATGACCAGCAGTCCTGTGTAAATAGAACCTCAATTGTCTGTGCACATCTAAAGAGTGTAATTTGTATTCACCTTTGTTTTGATAATTTGGGAAAAACACTGGCAAATTGATAGATTGATTAATGTTGGACTCAGAGGCGACTTTAGGTAAGAAGGAGGGATTGGTCCTGAGGGAAACTCTATCTTTATGGAAGACCAGATATGGAGGTTTGGCGCAAAGGGCTTGAAGCTCTGAAACCCTTCTGGCCGAAGTGATGGCAATGAGAAAGGCCGTCTTCCAAGATAAGTATTTAAGATCCACTGAAGCTGCAGGTTCAAAGGGGGGGGGGGGCAGTAAGAGCCTGAAGAACAAGGGTTAAATCCCACGGAAGGACTGCATCCTTCACAGTTGGCCTTAACAGGAAAGTACCCTTAATGAAAGTTTTGCAGATCTTGGAAGAAGCAAATGAACAGAGTTCACTTCCCACATGAAAGTGTGAAATTGCTGCTAATTGGACTTTGACGGTGGAGGAGCTGGCACCTTGATAAAATAGGTGCGACAAAAACTCTAATACAGCTGGTATCGGGCGCTGTAAAGGGGTCCATATGTCTATGTTCCCCCCAGATCGAAAAATGTTTCCATTTGCTCTTATACACCTTCCTGGTAGAAGGTTTATGAGCGGCTACTAGAATAGCTTTGACAAAAGAGGAGATACCGGGAGTCCTAGCTATGACTGGAACTGGATCAACCAAGCTGTGAGCTTGAGATTGTCCAGGTTTGGAGTTGTCAATTCCAGGCGGTGAGAAATCAGATCCGGAGTGAGATCCAGAATCCATGGAGGATTGACCAGATGAGACCATAGGCAAGGGAACCACGTTTGACGAGGCCAGAATGGGGCTATGAGGATCACTCTTCTCCTCAACCAACGAGCTTTCTGCAAGAATCTTACCATGAGGGGAAGAGGTGGATAAGCATAAAGTAGACCGGATGGCCAAGCATGGACTAGAGCGTCTCTGAGGGATTCCCCTGGTGGGGGAAGTAGAGCAAAGTACTCGCTGCACTTTGCATTCGAAGACACGAAAAGATCGCAGCAAGGTTGACCCCACTTGAGGAAGATCTACTTTGCTACTCTCGGGTTCAGAGACCACTTGTAAGGTGAGAGGATGGTTAGACTCAGCTTGTCAGCCAAAATTTTGGACCGACCCAGAATGTGCGTTGCTATGAGAAAGTGGTTGGTGGAGATCGCCCATTCCCAAACTCTCATGGCCTCTCAACACAGCGGACAGGATCTGGTTCCCCCGTTTATTGATATACCAGACTACAGACATGTTGTCTGACTGAATCGCAATTGTCCCTGAGGGAAGAAGGGCCTGGAGTGCTTGCAACACTAACAGCACCACCCTCATCTCCAGGACATTGATGTGCAACAAGGACTCTGAGTGTGTCCACGTGCCTTGGATGGTTCTGCCCATGCAGTGCCCCCCCACCCAAGGCGAGAAGCGTCCGTGGTCACCGTGGCTTGGGGTGGGGTCATAGAAAAGGGACGCCCTTCCCGGAGATCCGAGGATTGGATCCACCAGAGTAGGGACCTCTTGCAAACATTGCTGAGGGGAATAGTTATACTTAGCGGATGTTGCAGGATAGACCATTGGACCTGCAATGTCCATTGCAGGATCCTCATGTTTAGACGAGCGAATGGTGAAAGATTGATGGCAGCCGCCATGGAACCTAGTGCCCTCAGGACCAATTCCGCTGGGGGGCTCGGGGATTGTAGGAGAGCCATCACATGGAATGTCAAGGTTCGAAGCCTGTCCAGAGTTAGAAAGGCCCTCAAGAGGTTTGTATCTATCCTGGCTCCTATGAAATCTAAGGTCTGAGTTGGCTGAAGGGAGGATTTCTTGAGATTGATAGAAATTCCCAGATGAGAGGCCAAGTGAAGGAAGTAATTCCTGGCTGAACAGAGTAGATGCCTGTTGGGGGTGGTCAGGAGCCAGTCGTCTAGTTATGGAAAGACATGTATCCCCTGAAGCCTCAGGTGGGCAGCTACAACAGCCATCACTCTGGCGAACACCCTGGGGGCTGTGGTGAGACCAAAGGGAAGGACCCTGAACTGATAGTGACTGGCTCCCAGCCGGAAGCGGAGAAACCTCCTGGATCGCCTGTCCATTAAAATGTGGTAGTACGCATCCTTGAGGTCAACAGAGCACATCCAGTCGTTCTCCTGTAGGAGTGGGAGAATGGACTGAATGGTGACCATCCGGAATTTTTCTTTGATGACCGCTGGGTTCAGAAGGGACAGGTCAAGGATTGGTCTTAAGTCCCCCGTCTCTTTTGGCACCAAAAAGAACCTGGAGTAGAAGCCTGATCCGGACTGGTCTTGGGGGATGGGCTGGATTGCTCTTTTTTCTAGCAGCTGCTTTATTTCTGCGGCTGCTGCCTCCCTTTGATTGGGTGGGACACTGGGGAGACTCTGGGGTCTGAGAGGGCGATTCAAAAAAGGGATAGTGTAACCTCTGGATATGATTCGAAGCACCCAGCGATCCATTGTAATGGACTCCCAAACTGCTAGGTGCTTCAAGAAGCACCCCCCGACTGCCTCTAGAGTGGAGCCGTCAGGTAACCCCTCAGGGTTGCTGCGTGGGCAGATCCGAAAAGGGTTCTCTCGACCCAAAATTCTTCGGACCCCCTCTGCCTCTGGGCCGGCGTCCAACCTGTCCTCCTCTGCCTCTGAATTATGAGGGGTCCGGAGCGAAATGGGACTGTTGAGATTTCCAGAACCACATCTTCTTTTGTCCCCTTTGGATCCTGGAGAAGGACTTTTAGGGAGCCAAGAAGCAGATTCCGACGGCAGACATCTTCCCGTCTTTCTTGCTTTGGACCAGCGTGTCACGGACGGTCTTTCCAAACAGCAAAGAGCCATCAAAAGGGGCATTTGCGAAGGATGCCTTGAAGGGTTCCGCAAAGTCGCAGAGGCGGAGCAGGCATGCCGCCGTAAGACGATGCCCGCTCCGCTAACTCTAGCGAGCCGTGGCATGGGAAAGGAGACACATAGAAGTGTTCGAAATGGACTTAGAGTGGCCATTCAGGCTGAGAATACTTTCTTATCCCCAGCAGACATGGACTCTGGGGGGCGACCCTGCGTATTCATTGATAAGATCCCGCTTGAGTCGTATGACATGTGCCATGTAGTTCAGGAACCTTACAGAGAAGGTGGCTGAAGCAAACATCCGCTTCCCTATGCGGTCCATCGTCCAAGACTCCTTGTCGGGTGGATGGACCAAGGAATTCTCCTGGGCCAGTTCCTTCTTGGTGGCAGCCGCCACCAACATGGCATCTGCTGGAGCACCCTTGCTCCAAACCGTCCTGTCTGTGGGTGGGCTAAGAATTTTGTCAGGTCTCTTCGGTATGGGCTCCACAGTGTCCGGTTCCTTCCATGCCCTGGTAGTAATCAGATCTACCAGGGGATCGGCAGGAGGGGACACCCAAGAGGTAGATGGGCCTGCGTCAAACGCCTCCAGAAACACAGACTCATCGGAGGAAGGCTTTTAGGCCGACCACCCCCCTCTAATATGAAGCATTTCCATAATGTCTCCAAAGGAGACGTCCTCAGCGGGTGACCTTGGGGAACCTTCCCCTTTCTCTTAAGTCCATGTCCTCTGTCAGGGACTCAGGTGAGTCCCTGTGCCTCCTCTTGCACTTAAGTTTGTGAGGAACCTCCCCGGGGGGGCTGTCCGAGGATGCCTCACCAACCACATCCTGTTCCTCTAAGGGAACCATCTGGGACGTAGGCGCAGGCTGTCCCTGGGGCCGGATGATGGAAGGTAGGCCCAGTCTGAGAGGGAGTGATAGGTGGAACTGCAGCAGGAGCCTGGGGCCCTCGAGTCCCTCGACAAAACCCTCTCCACAACATGGAACGCCGAAGGAGAACTGCTCTCTCTAAGCTCCGAGAGCAGACCCATCGGATCCGAGGTGCGGACCGGAGCCAGCGCCGATGCATTCGGATCCAAAGGGCCAGTGTGCTCCGACCGAGATGGAGCTGAAGACACACTAACACCTCTGGATCCAAAGCTCAGCTCACAGCTCCGAGAGCTCGGATCTGAAAATGGACCCGATAAGCTCGAGGGTACGGTCGGAGCCGAAGAAGGGAGTACTAATGGCGCCAAGCCTCCCCCCAGCTCTGATGCTGCCTGGATCAGACGGCTCCAAACCCCAGAAGTGGGTCGGAGAAGGAGCAATTGGGGCGAAAAAGGGGGTCGAGCTCCTCCCCGGGGGGGGGCAGGATCACTCCCATCTGCAGTTGGGCCTGGAGAAACCTACGCATCATCCGGTCCATATCTGCATCTGACAAGCTTCTTGTAGACCTTGACGAGGCCACCGAGGCAGGCCTGGAGTGATGCCTCGAAGACCTCGAAGGTGACCAGGTCTCCTCCTCCTCCAGCCCTGGAGAAAAACGGAGAGAATGGAGCTGGGAAGGAGAAGGCCCGGAGGCCCTAGGAGAGACTAGCTGCTTTGCTGGCGGAGCCGAAGAGGAAGCTTCGGCTCACCGCTTGAGGTGCCTGTCCTTTTTTCTCTCCCTCCTAGATTCCCTCTCCTCCTGAGCCTCGGTGGGAGGGTGAGTCCTGGCCAGGGGAGCAGGGATGGTGGGCGGAACCGCTGCGATAGCAGCTGGTGCCGCCGAGGGAGAAGAGGACGAAGCCAAGTCCGGGGGCAGAAGTCCCGCCAGAATCAGTTTCGACCTCCTATTCCTCAAAGCCCTGGGGTTGAAGGCTGCACAAATCGTGCAGCCCGAAGAAAGGTGGTCAACCCCAAGGCAGATAACACACAGAGTGTGGCCATCTGCCGGAGATAGCTTATGGCCACACTCGGTGCATTTAGAGAAGAAAGTTTTAGGGGACTCGGCCATAATTGTAACAAGGGCCTAACCCAAACACACCTTCACACACACGGGAAGAGGGAGACTAGTAAACCGAGAAAATATAAAGATTTAACACAAAACCTTGGCTAAAACTACAAAAGGGAACAACACTCACTCGCCAACAGTTAAACTAATACTAGGTAAAAAACAGAGGAAATTTTCTTCAGAAACTCATGAAACCCTACGCCTGGAACTCGTTCTAGTTGTTTGAATAAGCCGCGGCAAATGAGATCAGAGGACTGAGGAGGATGGCAGGGGGCTATGGGTAAGAGGGAGGAGCTTGGAGCTCGGATCTTAGCTGAATAAAGCTGCTGGCTCAGATCCGATACCCACAGGTTGATGAACAAATGAAGTTAACTACTTCAGATAATCAGTTTTCAGCACATCATATTACTTATAGGTGGGGAGTGAAACTTCATTTCCAGCAGTGAGGCTGTATTGGGGCAACCGAGCAGGGGAAAATATAACAAAAGAGGGCAGATTTCTGAACAAAGTTGTGAACAATTTTGGTATGGAAGATGTGAATTCAGTACTAGGAACTCAGAGAATCTACACATTATTCCTCGAAGTACAATAACTGGGCTAGACTAGACAGAAATGATATTATATGGGAGCATATGCATTTAATCGAATGCTTTGACACAAATTCAAAAACTATTCAAGATTATGCACCAATTACAGCTTAGATATCCAGGGTAATAAAGCAAAATAAGACAGTGGCCCTTTCACATCTATCTGCTAAAAAGAAAGGAATTTAAGGAATGGGTATTAGAAATTATTTGACAGTTATTAGGGAAGATAGAAATTCCTTCAGAAGTTATAGCTAGTGAGTGGGGTGAAATGAAAATGGAGTTTAAAAATAAGGTAGAAATAAAAGAAAAGCAAAATAAGAAGTAATAGGAATTATTTAGAGGGGCTGACAAATGTTAAGGTTTTGTAGGATAAGAGGAATCTCACAGAACAAGAACAGGCACAAATACAGTGTGCTAAAGAAAAAATAAGGGAGTATCTGGATAATATGCATGAGTTAAGAAAGACTGCTATTAAGCAACTACTTTCTGATAACTCCAGAGCACAAAAACCTTTAGGACAATGACTTAGGCAACAGAAAAAAAAGACAGATCTGTCGCCATCTTACACAGCCTATTACAAGAAATAAAGACAGCTCAGAAATTTTATGAAAAACTGTATAAAGCAGAGAAATGTGGAAATAAAGAGAGCATAAATGTAAATATTTATGGAAAACTTAAGTATGCCATGGTTAGAGGTAGGTTAGGCTTAACAATTAACAGTTAAGATAGGAGGAGATATGATGGTGATATATAATCAATTTACAGGGAAGTGTTCAGGAATAAATGGTATTCCTGTAGAAGTCTGGTAGTTAGGCGGGAATAAAGTGATAAAGATATGACAAGTTTTGTTTAACAATAAATTAAAAGGGGGTAAACACAAACATCTTGGAAGAACACTCTGTAATACCGAAGTATGTTAAAGATCCAGCAGTCCCAGATTTATATAGAGCAATTCAGTGCAGAGAAAGCATTCGAGTAAGTTGGGATTTTATGAGTAGGGCAATAGAAGCATCTGCATTCCCTGACAAATAAGGTTAATTAAGAGGATATATGAAGGACTGGACGCAAGAATTAAAGTGGGAAGGTTCCTTCTCTAAGTTGCGTCTTAACAGAGAAACTAGAAAGGAGTGTCCTCTTTCCCATTTTTTACTTGCTTTATATTTAGAGCCATTGGCAAAGAAAATAATGGACTCAGAAATTTAAGGATATAATTGGCATGGTAATCAAGAAAAGTTGGCTTTATTTGCAGATAATATTTTGTACCAGATGCATTCAGAAACGGACATGTCAATGCTGTGGTTAAACTTTGAGACACTTTCAAGACTTTTCGGGATATAAAATTAATGAAGCTAAAACAAAGGCTACAGGCATAAATTATGTACTCATACATAAATTGGTTCAGCAATACCCATATTTATGGCGACCCATTAGGATGAAGTATTTAGTATTGATTTAAAAGGCTTCAGTTATGGCAGCTATGGATATGTGGGAAGAGAATAAACAAAAGATAATAAAAAAGGTGAGAAACTGCAGGCTCTTATTTATGGATATGGATAGTCAGATACAAGCAGTGAAAATGTTTTTAGTCCCTTTTATTTTAAGTACAAGTCGGGCATATTTTCATCAAAAAGTGAAGACGTTTGAACAATTAATCAAGAGCTGAAGGAATTTTTCTGAGAGGGGAAGAGGGCAAGGATTAAGTTGAATAAATTGGGCCTTCCAATAGAACAATGTGGTTTAGGATTACCTGATTTGAATGGGTATTTTAGAGCTATACAATTAAGGCCAATATACATAACACAAGCAGAAAGTTATAATCAAAGTGGAAAAGGATGATGATGGATTGGGGGAAATTCAAGAAACAAGGAGAAATTGGGATTTTGGATGCAAATTATTAAGGAAAATAACAGCCATACACAATATTATTTATAAACTAGCAAAAAGTATTCTAAGAACTAAGCCAATACTAATAATGAAGAAAGAAGATTTCACAGATACAGATGACTGCAAGTAGTGGTACAGAGAATAGGCAAGAGGGAGCTGGAATTTACTGGATAAAACTGATAAAGGAACAAAGACATTTTGAGCAAATAACTAGACAGGGAAAGGTACCAGGATGGGATGAGGCCAAGAAAACATCTGGATTGCAGACTAGAAACTGCCTTCCCTACCAGGGATTGATACCAGAGTATAGGCAAACAAAAAGGAGTTGGGTAATCTTAAGTAAAACAGTTGCTTTGGAAGAGTTTTTAGTTAAAGTTGTTAAAAATGGACATTAGTAGGCCCTATAAAATACTGCACAAAACTATAAGAATCAATCAGAGGAGGTTGGAAATGATTGGGAAGTTAGACTGGATAAGCAATTCACAAGGAAATCATGGGAGGGCATATGTAAGGCTCCCAGGTATGCAACAAAGTACAAGAGGTTTGGGATGTTTGCTTGGAAGTGCCTGCACAGGTATTTTTATACTGCAACCAAATTTCAAAGAATTTTTCCTCACGCAGATGGGAAATGTTGGAATTGTGATGAAGAAAGTGGTAACTGGGAACATCTGTTCTGGTAGTGTATCGAGTTGGCAGATTGTAAAAATGTATTTGAAGTATTGAATATTATAACAATATTGTAACAGAGATAAAGGAACTGGAAGAGGGATCTTTAGAAAAAGGGAAGGAGCAAATTACATAGAAGTAAATAGAAACTGTGGGAGCAATACACGCAGAACTATGTTCAAGAGGAGTGAAGTTTAAGAGAAAGCAGGAATTCAACAATTTATGTAATGCTGGCCTGATGTTAGTTACAAAGAAAAGATAGGTGAATTACAATGTAAATAAATGGAACAAATATTAATATGTTTTTTCTTTTTCATTAATGTATGTTTGCCTATGTCTTAAGTAATAATTTAATAAAAGTGTTTAAAAAACAGAACCATTGAATTGTCTTCCTTGTCTGCAGAGGGGGTAAGAATGAGTACCTCCCTGCTTGTTTATGTACCACATGACTGTAGTGCTGTCTGTCTTTATCAGTAATTGTCCTGGTTAAAGCAGGTCCTTGAAAGCTGTCAGGGCATTTTGAACAGCTAGCATCTCTTTTTGATTGATGTGAAGATGCAACTGGTTTGCAGGCCATGTGCCCTGAATACATTTTCCTGCCATATGGGCCCCCCAGGCATAATCTGATGCATCCATTGTCAGTGTCTGTCTGGCTGTGGTTAAACTGAATGGCAGACCCTTGTTGTGGTGACAGGCTTCTGCCCACCATCGAAACTTCTGTTGTAGGCAGGGAATGAGTGCAATGACGGTCTCCAGGCTGTGGCAATGCTGAGTCTAAACACTTTTCAGATACCATTGTAGTTTCCTCATATGCAGTCTGGCATATGGAATTAGTAGAATGCAGGATGCCATGAAACCCAAGGCCTGCAGGATTTTCCTTGCAGATAAGTGGGCTTTTGTTGCCAATTTCTTGAAGTAAATAGTCAGTTGTTTTTGCTTGTCTGGCATGAGATAAGCCATCTGGGCAGTTGTATTTAAGCTTGCACCCAGGAATATTATCTCTTGAGAGGGCACTAATTTTGATTTCTTTTTGTTTACTGTGTACCCTAGGACAATTAGTAATCTTTTTACAAATGCCAGATGCTGTAGAGGAGTGTCTTTGTTCTCTGCTTGAATTAGGCAGTTGTCCAAGTAGGGATATATTTGAATTCCTTTTTGTCTTTAAAACGCAATTACTGGTGCCAGGCATTTTGTAAAGACCCTGGGCGCAGTAGATAAGCCAAAGGGCAGTGCAGAGAATTGATAATGTATTGAGTCAGCTATGAATCTGAGGTATCTTTTGCAAGATTGTCTGATTGGGGCATGCAGGTATGCCTCTTTTAGGTCCAAAGTTACGAGCCAAGCCCTCTTGCCCAGCATGGGCAGTAGCTGCTGAAGAGTCAACATCTTGAATTTTGGAACTTCCAGAAACGTATTTAGTATAGACAGGTCCAGAATTGGTCTCCAGGTTTTGTCCTTCCTGGGTACTAGAAAAAGTCTGGAGTAAAATCATTGCCCCTGCTCTTGTTGTACCTGCTGAATGGCCCTCATGTCCATGAGGACTGTAATTTGTTTTTGTGCCTCTGCCCATTGATTGTGTGGCAGGTCTGGCATGCCCTTTGAACTTGGCAGAGTGTGAAAATGGAACCTGTAGCCTTGGGACACTATATTCAGAACCCATTTGTCTTGGGTAACCCATTTGCCAATTTGATGAAAAAAGTGCTAGTTTTCCCCCTAAGGGGGCTGTCAAAAGAAAACTGCTTGGAACTGGTACAGGAAAGTCATTGGGACTGTTTCCTGTAAGGCTGTGATATGTCTTCTCCGCTTTTGGAGGTAGGAGCACCCCATTGTTTAGGTCTGTATGAGCCTTGGGGTTGAGATCTTCCTCTGGGACGTCTGTATCTGCCTCTTTGTGGTCTGTCTCAGACGGGAAGGGACCAATTTTTAGACCGCCAGTTTCTGCTAAACCTGGGTGGCTGTACCTATAAGAAATCCTTTACTGTCTGCAAGGATTTTGCTTTATCCTCCATTTTTTTCAACACCTCTTCTGCTTTAGTACCAAACAAAGTGTCATGCTGTAATGGTGCATCTAATAATTTTGCTTTAACATGCTCAGGCAGATTTTGTTCCTTTAACCAAGCATGCCTTCTAATAACAGAACCAGTAACAGCGGCCCTGCAAGACGCCTCCAGTGAATCATAACCACATTGCAAAGTATGCTTTCCCACTTGCTCAGTTGCATGCAATAAATCCTGCAATTCTTTGTTCTCTGCACATTCAGTATTTGTCAACATTTTTTGTTTAAGTAGTGGCATTAAATATTGCTGATATTTCATATGAAATTGACAATTTAAAGCCCTTACAGCCAGGGTGGCAGAAGTGTAAACCTTTTTCCCCTATCTGTCTAGAGCCTTAGAATCTCTATCAGAGGGGACAGGGTTTTTTGCAGTGTAAGCTTTAACCCCCTTGGGACCGTGAGAAATAGTTTCTGGGTCTGCTGCGGGGTTTTTATATAGGAATTTATGAGAATCCGGGACCCTGTAGTATCCGTCTGGCTTAGCAGGTGCAGGGGGTAAAGAGTCAGGGGACAGTCCAGACTCTGAAAATACATCTACAATGTCTAGAACAGGTGGAATAGCTAGGGGTCTGTGCTGAGGAAGAAGGAAATCTCTGAGCCTTTTCTTAGACTGAGAATAATCTTGGCTCTCCCAGTGGAAATGCTCCCTCATAGTATGCAGTGTTTCCCCAAAAGAATAGTCCTCAGGAGGAGAGGCTGAAGGAATGGATTCTTTAGCATCAGAATCCTCATAGGGAAGCATGGGGTAATCCTGTTCATTAGAGGAATCAGAGGAAATAGAAACCTGATCAGAAGAATCATACTCTGTCTCTTGCCTAGGCCTCTTATCAGGAGGAGGATGGGAGCCCCTGATCAAAGTAATTAGGTCTTCGACCATTTTGAGCATCTGTTTTTTAGGCAAGAAAGTCAATGCTGTATTTGTTTCTTTGTCTTTAGTGCTTTAGTCTTTGTCTTTGAAGCTGAGAATGGCTTAACATATAGTTGTGTCGGTCTGAAGACACCCTCAGAAGCCGATGCCTGCTCAGCGGCTCCGGACCCAACTGAGGGATTGATTTCCAAGTGTCCAATACTTTGAGTTTCCAGTGGCCCAGTCAGCTCCACGTGGGAGTCTGTAGTGGCCTGTGGCTCTGAGGTAGCGGGCGCCAGTGGCTGCGAAAGTGCCTCACTGAGAACCGGCGACTGGCCTAGAAGAGGCTTCGCCATCAGTTTTGGACCTCTGATGCCTATCCTTGTCCTTGCGTTTTTTGTAAACTCCGGTTGTTGGCTGTTCAGATGGCATTATATAATTAAATCGTCGGCCAAAGTAATGAAAATCAAAATCGAACCGACGCTTGATAGTCCGTTGGTTGAATCTAGCACAAAACAGACAGCTAGCAACGTTGTGATCAGGGCCTAGGCAAGGAATACAGTAAGAGTGAAAATCCTTATGAGGTATTTGCTTCCCACAAGAAATACAATTGTTAACTTTCTGACATCGGTCTGGAGCAAGAAAAAAGTTTCCCCAACGGGGTACTTAGCTTTAATGAAGACTTTGGTTCTGAAATTCAGATTTGAAAATCTCAGGAGTCGGCTGTCCGGCACTTGCGAACTGCTTTTGCTTCGGGCACTGCGCGGCAAGAAAGACTGAAGAAAATGGCGTTGGCTGCATCTTTTATACCCCTGGCGCAGTGACATTAGGGAAGAGGTGACAGCAACAGACGCCGGACCTAGACTTTGGAATTCTGGCCGACTGCGGGTAGCCTGCCAGCAGGATAACCCAAGAGTAATGAGTGCAACAGTGAAACACGAACATCAAGCTAGGTCATGACCAGGTCATCTCAAGCTCAGTTTTAATGTACAGAAATATAGAATCCTATTACAGTTCTATTTTTCTTTTGCATTACAATATATTTGATTTACTACATGAATATATCTATTCTGTTTTCTTACCTAAATTTGTAAATTTAGGTAAGGTGGAGAAAAGGATCATTAAATTATCACAACAGACATGTAGAGAACCACAGAGCCCTGCTGACAAGAGGGAACATTAAGGTGTTAACTATTTTTATATGAGCCATCTGTGACAAGGATGTAGCTAAAAATTCTATTTTGTACTCAACAGACTTATTTTATGCCCTCAACCCTTTTGGCATTTAGAGGGATTGACAAATCTATTCAGTATATTGCCCACAAGCACTTAAAATGTATGCGTTATTTTCAGCTGTTCCTCATATTAAATATACTGTTTTGCTAGCTATGTATCTGTTGTTTGAAGCACTAATTTAGACAGTTCTAGATATATTATGACCTGAAAAGTAACAGTTCCTAAGTGATACTCAGAAAAATGTACTCAACCTTTGACCTGCTGTATTAACATCAGATTTAATTTTATTTATGACTTTTCATGTAATTTTATGTACAATATGGATTAAATCGCAGCAATATCAAAATGCATACTAGTATATTTGTTTACCAAATAGTTTAATATTTAAAGAATACTGATTTAATTATGTCCATCTTCAAACAGCAGCAGCACTGACACCAAGCATGTGGCATATTGGATTCACTTCAGAAGACTGAAAGCTCAAAATCCTGAATTTCAAAAGACTGAGACCAAAATCTTGAAAGTTCAAAAGACTGAAAACTCAAAATACTGAATCTCAGAATACTGAAAACAAACAGAACACCAACACTTAATATATTCCAGCACAACTACATACAGAAACAAACGATAAACTCTTTACCACTTCTCCAAGTATAAGCAGGGGGGAAGCCCCCCTGCACCCCCTGCTACTTAACTACATCAACTCAGAGATCACACTTCACAGAACAAAATAGCAAACATATACCATTATGTGTGTCATGACTGCCTGTTGTAACTTTAGTCATGTTCCCTTCTAACTTGCTATAGTACAACATAACTCATGTTAGTGTAGTGAAGTACGATTTCTGAGTTGATATATTTAAGTAGCAGGGGGTGTGGAAGGCGCAGGGGGGTCTGTCCCCCTCCATATACTTGGAGAAAAGTAATATGGTGTGTCTTCTATTTGTTTCTGTATTTTGTTTTCAATATTTTGAGATTCAGTATTCTGAGATTTAGAATTTTGAGTTTTCAGTCTTATGAACTTTCAGGATTTTGGTCCAAGTCTTTTGAAATTCAAGATTTTGGGCTTTCAGTCTTCTGAAGTGAATCCATACTTCTTCATGCCGGTCCCACGCCCGGATAAATGGGGAGGGTTACCATCAGGAAGGACATCCAGTGTAAAACTTCTGTCAAATGACATATGCAGACAATACAGATTTCCAAACCGAATCAGTTGAGACCCGGGTTGACAATGACCGCCACCAGTACTGTTAGCAAACAGGGTGCTGGTGGAATTTTGGCTACTGTTGGCCGAAGAAGAGGGGGAAGGCATGCCCGAAGGCAGGAAGAGAGGAGGAAGGTTAGGAGTGTAGTAGCGGGGGTAGGAGCTTTGAATGTTGGCAGCATGACTGGTATAGGGAGAGAGCTAGCTGATATGATAGAGAGAAGGAAGGTTGATATATTTTGCGTGCAAGAGACCAGATGGAGGGGAGTAAGGCCAGGTGTATAGGAGGCAGGTTCAAATTGTTCTATCATGGTGTGGATGGCAGGAGAAATTGGGTAGGGGTTATCCTGAATGAACAGTATGCCAAGAGTGTTTTGGAGGTGAAGAGAGTGTCGGATAGAGTGATGTTTATGAAGCTGGAAACTGATGGTGTAATGATGAATGTTGTTAGAGCATGCACTCTGCAAATTGGGTGTGCGATGGATGAAAAAGAAAAATTTTGGAGTGATTTGGATGAAGTGGTGGTGAGTGAACCCAAGGGTGAGACTGGTGATTGGAGCGGATTTCAATGGGCATGTTGGTGAAGGGAACAGAGGGGTGAGGAAGTGATGGGTAGGTATAGTGTTAAGGAGAGGAATGCAGAAGTTCAGATGATAGGGGATTTTGTGAAAAGGATGGACATGGCTGTGGTGAATACATATTTTAAGAAGAGGGAGGAGCACAGGGTGACGTACAAGAGTGGAGAAAAATGGACACAGGTGGATTATATCCTATGCAGGAGGGCCAGTCTGAAGGAGATTAGAAACGGGGGAAGTATAGTTAGGCAGCATAGAATGGTGGTCTGTAGGATGATGCTGATGATCAAGAAGAGGAGAAGGAGTGTGACAGCAGTGCCAATGATTTAATGGCAGAAGTTGAAAAAGGGTGATTGTGAGGTGGAGTTCAGGGAAGAGGTAAGACAGGCACTGGGGGGCAGTGAAGAGTTACCAAATAGCTGGGTAACTACAGCAGAGCTGGTAAGGGTGACAGCCAGAAAGGTGCCTGGGTGTGACATCTGGACAGAGGAAGGAGGTCAAGGAGACCTGGTGGTGGAATGAAGAGTACAGCAGAGTATACAGAGGAAGAGGCTGGCGAAGAAGAAGTGGGATTGTCAAAGAGATGAAGAAAGTAGGCAGGAGTATAAGGTGATGAGGTGCATGGCAAAGACAGGTGGCGAAGGCTAAGGATAAGGCATACGGAGAGTTGTATGAAAGGTTGGACACTAAAGAGGGAGAAAAGGACCTATACCAATTGGCTAGACAAAGGGACCGAGATAGGAAAGATGTGCAACAGGTAAGGGTGATAAAGGATAGTGAGGGAAATGTACTCACAAGTGAGGAAAGTGTGTTGAGAAGATGGAAAGAGTACTTTGAGGGGCTGATGAATGAAGAGAATGAGAGAGAGAGAAGGTTGGATGATGTGGGGATAGTGAATCAGGAAGTGAAACAGATTAGCAACGAGGAAGTAAGGACAGCTATGAAGAGAATGAAGAATGGAAAGTCTGTTGGCCCAGATGATGTACCAGTGGAAGCATGGAGGTGCTTAGGAGAAATGGCAGTGGAGTTTTTAACCAGATTGTTTAATGAAATCTTGGAAAGTCAGAGGATGCTGAAGAGTGAAGAAAAAGTGTTTTGGTACCTATCTTTTAAGAATAAGGGTGATGTGCAGAGCTGTAGTAACTACAGAGGAATAAAAATGATCAGTCACAGCTTGAAGTTATAGGAAAGAGTAGTGGAAGCTAGGTTAAGAAGGAAGGTGATGATTAGTGATCAGCAGTATGGTTTCATGCTGAGAAAGAGCACTACATATGCGATGCTCTGAGAGTGTTGCTGGAGAAATGCACAGAATGTCAGAAGGACTTGCATTGTGTCTTTGTGAACTTAGAGAAAGCATGTGACATGGCACCTAGAGAGGAGTTGTGGTATTGTATGAGGAAGTCGGGAGTGGCAGAGAAGTATGTAGGAGTGGCACAGGATATGTACGAGGGTAGTGTGACAGTGGTGAGGTCTGCAGTGGGAGTGACGGATGCGTTTAAGGTGGAGGTGGGATTACATCAAGGATCAGCTCTGAGCCCTTTCTTACTTGCAGTGCTGATGGACTGGTTGACAGACGAGATCAGACAGGAGTCCCTGTGGACTATGATGTTTGCAGATGACATTGTGATCTGTAGTGAGAGTAGGGACCAGGTTGAGGAGACCCTAGAGAGATGGAGATGTGCTCTAGAGAGAAGAGGAATGAAGGTCAGCAGGACTAAGACAGAATATATATGTGTGAATGAGAAGGAGGATAGAGGAATGGTGAGGATGCAGGGAGTAAAGGTGGCAAAGGTGGATGAGTTTAAGTACTTGGGATCAACAGTTCAGAGTAATGGTGATGTGGAAGGGTGAAGAAGAGAGTACAGGCAGGGTGGGATAGTTGGAGAAGACTGTCAGGAGTGATTTGTGACAGATGGGTACCAGTAACAGTGAAAGGGAAAGGGAAGGTCTACAAGAGGGTAGTGAGACCAGCTATGTTATATGGGTTGGAGACAGTGGCACTGACAAAAAAGGCAAGAGTCAGAGCTGAACGTGGCAGAGTTAAAGATGATAAGATTTGCACTGGGTGTGATGAGGATGGACAAGAATAGGAATCAGTATATTAGAGGGTCAGTTCGGGTTGGACGGTTTGGAGACAAAGCCAGAGAGGTGAGATTGCGATGGTTTGGACATGTGCTGAGAAGGGATGCTGGGTATATTGGGAAAAGGATGCTAAGGATGGAGCTGCCAGGTTCATAAGTTCATAGGTAGGTACTAGGCTATTGGCCCTAGGGCCTATATAAGCCTAGGCAAAAAATGTACCCTGGCTTTCCCACCCAAGAAAATTATTTTCCTGTGCCCCTGTCGAGCAGAGCCACAGAAGTGATCCCTGGGGTGAATTTCCCATCCAATCATCAAGATTTTTCTTGAAGAGTGCTAATGAGGAGCTCTATTTGACATAGATAGGTAGTCTGTTCCAGAGTATGGGAGGTCTCTGGGACAGGAATCTATCCCTCCAGCATGTTCTGTTTATTGTGGTAACAAGGTGTAGGTCCCTAGAGCGTGTAGCTCGGAGGGATTGGAATTTCTTTAAGTGGAGCATGTCCAACAGCTCTGGGTTTGACATAGTTTTGTATGTTAGGCAGAGATTGCCCCTGAGTAGGCGATATGCGATGGAGTAAAGCTGGAGACGGTCTGCGTAGGGTATCTGAGGCCAGTAATCCTCTTTGTGAGGTATTTCTGTGGTCTTTCCAGTTGTTGTACATGTCTTGTGAAGTACATACCAAAAGGGGCTTTGTACTCTATAATGGGTCTAATGAGTGATGAGTAGAGGGGAACAATGACCTCTTTTTTTCTGGATGAGAATCCTTTTGTGATGAGATGAGCCATGTAGAAGGATTTCCTGACCACTGCGGCAATGTGATTATCAAAGCAGAGACTACTGTCCACCTGTGTCCCAAGGTCTCTCATCACATTTTCGGCATTAAGTAGACTACCAGCTATGTGGTAGTTCATGGGTACAGAGTTTTTACCAAAGGGGATGACAATACACTTTTTGGCATTGAGCTTCAGGTCATGGCTTTGACATCTGTCTCAGTAAGGCCCTTTTGTAGTTTGTCCACATCGTTAGGAGTTTCGATTATGGTTCCTAGTTTGCAGTCATCTGCAAACTTTGTTAGCTAAAGACCTTCTGTGTTAGCCTGCACTTCAGAGAAGTAGATACCAAACAGTAAGAGGAAAAGAGGAAGGCCTAAGATAAGGTTTATGGATGTGGTGAGAGAGAGGACATGCAGGTGGTTGGTGTGACAGAGCAAGATGCAGAGGACAGGAAGAAATGAAAACAGATTATCAGCTGTGGCGACCCCTAACGGGAATAATCGAAAGAGAAGTAGTCTTCTGAAGTGAATCTGGTAGCTTTTATTTTAATGTGTAAAACTATTACACAGTCTGGTTTATGAACTGTGTAAAATCAGAAGTGTGATTTCTGAGATACATTTTGTAGTACAGACTTTTACACAGTTGTGCTATATTTATTTAAAAGTTTACTTTTGATATTATAAAGCCTGTCTGAAAGTCAAGTGGACACTAATTCACCAGCTGGATAAATTCCAAAGTAACTATGAAAGTCATCATAAACAAGAACTACAACACTCAAGCTCGCTTTGTAAACAGAGGATTGATCCAAACTTATTTTATTGGTCACTGCCCTAAAAGGTAGGTGTAACTTTAACTAAAATGAATAAAATATGTGATTTCGGTAGCATAACTGTCAATCACTTGAGCCTCAAAGTCAAACTTTTGAGTCTCATTTAGTAATTTTCATCAGTCTGTTAATGCTGGCTATTAAACTAAATTGACTGACAGTGTGGTACCTCACTTGTTTTACATTTATATTTATGCTGAAATAAATTTCTTAGTTTCTCAACACAGACCTTATCCCAAAATACTTTCAACAAAGTAGAAAACTGGCTCACAGACTTCTATTAAATCCAAATAAAACAAAATTGTTACTCTTCACCCCCATTCAGAAAGTCCCATTAACATCATTTACCATAACATCTAATAATGGCACCATAATTTCCCCAGAAGCCAATACAAAACTATTAGGTGTAATTGTCGACAATAACCTTAAGTATGATGCTCATATTGACAGAACCATTAAAACAGTCAATAAGAAGCTAGGATCTTTATATAGGATTAAGTCATTCCTAACCCCAACAGCTAGGACAGTGATTGGCCGAACACATTTACTATCAACCCTTCTTTATGCCGCCCTAATTTATACAAACCTAAGTAAATCTGACCTCAATAAACTCAACAGCTGCTACAATAACATAGCCAAATTTGCCACAGGTTCAGTATATAGAACACACCACTGTCTTAACCTACAATTCGGTATAACTAATTAATAGTAGCCTACAAAGTTCTCTGTCAGCCTGAAAGCACGCCCATACTCAAAAATATAATTACCCCTTACAGCACCCTAAAAACACTCCGCTCGTCTGATAAAATGCTGGTACAAACTGTTAAATCCAAAAACTTAGCAGGTGAGTCATTATTTTGCAACTCTGTTGGCAAAATCTGGAACCTACTCCCTGCTGAATTTACAACAGTTCATTCCATAATCCAATTTAAAACGTCTCTCAAAACATACCTAAAAATTCACTGGCTGTGCCCCTGTACAATCCCTGACTAACCAACTCACCATTCACTTTACTATCTGGCTAACTGTAGAAACAGTCGTAAAAAGTCTTAAACATTACCTATCTCACTCAAATGTATTGTATTACTGAATGACATGCTACCTTACTCAGCCTTGTACTACTAAAACTTGTTTATGTTTTAATAAGAAAAGTAATATTGTAAAGTTTTTATGTATGTATTCCAATAATTCTGGATCATGCATCTATATGTGATTGTATAAAAAAACTGCTACTGTTAACCCTTCTGTATCTATCCACAAGTGGAGCTTTTCTCCCCAAGCCCCGCTGAAAATGGACCTGTATCCAGTTGTATTTTCCCGGTTAACAAATATAAAATAAATAAATAAAATTATTCTCTGCTACAGCTTCCTTTTACAATTTCCTTAGGATGTGCTGAAAAAAGGCCAAAGGACTACCTTTTGCTGTGGTAGGCAAACCACTGCTGAAATGGAGTCCAACAGTACATCCAGGAAGATCACATTTCTGGATGGACATAGGCTTGTAGATTTAACTTTTGTTTATTCAGACAGAAACCTAGTCTGTCAAGGCTAGTTGAAGGTGTATTCTAATACCTTCCATATTCCCTTATGAGTTTGGGCCTGAATCAGGAAGTCATCCCATCAAGGTAAATGTGGATACCCATGGTCCCGAACTAAGATGAAGCCAGACATTTCATAAAAACTCTGAATCCAAGCAAAGTAATCAAAGAGTAACTAGGTAAGACTGATAATAGTGATTACCTCCTAAGGTACAGTCTACGCCCTTTGAAGATAAGTAGGCATCTTTGAGATCTAATATCAGTATGGCCAGAGAACTCAGAAGGAGCAAGAGCATCTGTAGACTCAACATTTTCCACTCTGGAGCCCTGATGACTCCAAAATGGGTGTTTATGACCCAGCCTTTCTTGGAAAAAGGAATGCTCTAGAGTAAGCCCAGTTACTCTGTTAGCACAAGACAGATTTCAACTTTGTTTTGATGTCGCAACAGTGTTAAGAGAAGTGGGGCTAAATGTTTTTGGTCTCTTGGAACAAATTGAAGTCTTTGTTTTCTTGGGTTAGGCAAGAAGTTTGTATTTTCTGGAAACAATGTGAAGTATCCACTGGTCTGAAGGTGTGTTTGCTTAGTTGTGGCAAAAGGAGGTCAGCCTTCCCCTACCCTCAGACAATGAGGGAGAAAGGTGGGCGAGGGAGAAGCTGATATTGAAGAAGCTGCTTGCTGTCCCCTAAGGCCCAAGGCCTCCTATCTTCTTCCTGCCATTTCCTTTTCTACGTGTCCTTTATACTGTTTGCCTTTTCCCTTCCTCCAGAAGCAAGATCCTTGTTTGAGAAATAATTTCTGTTGTACTTCAGAAAAGGAGGGTGTCACATACATTTAACCAACTCTACAATTTTCCCTTTATCCTCCAATCTTTTAAATACATGGTAAGATGGAGGTCTGATTAAAACCCTTTATCTAAGAGGAGTCTAGCCTTCACATTTTCAGAAAAGGACTAGATCCTTAGTCAAAAATGCATCCTAAAGACCGATACTGCTGCATCTACATCACCATAACCACATTTTAAATAATATTTTCCCAATTGCAAAATGGTCTGGGCTTGGCAAATTAAACTGCCTTTCAGGGTTTCATCTTATAGGGCACTGAAGGGCAGGGTTACCAAGGTGCGTTGCTTTTTTCTGGAACTGGTCTTGCCATCTACTTTCCCTGTCACTGGGAGGGGTATTTTGCCCTGGAGCCAGTCTATTTTCATTGGCAGCTTCTGGAGACACAGCAACTGGATATGCAGTGGGGTTTTTATACTAAAATCCTCAAAACTTACATTAAAAACATCAGCAGTCACTCGAAACAAAAGTCCAAGGTGCCCAAGGAAGCAGGAAACAAGCACTTTTAAAAACATGACTTATTGTATGAAACCACAGCACATAGAAATCCCAATACACATTAACGTTTCTGAAATCTCAGCCTATACATTTTCATTTGGTTTACTTCATCAGATGTGGACTGGAAAAGAAAAAAAAGGACTCATTTTATACATGTTTCAATAAAACCCATAATTGATTGAATATACTAAAACTTACAGGGCTCGCAAACCCTGTAGAATCTGTCACGCCTTTTTCATGGGTTAAGAATCCAGCTCCAAGGATAAAGTTTGAAACGTATCCAAAAGGGCTTCTTCTACAGAAGAGAGCCATTGCCTTGTGTGCCCTACAACAAGAAAGTCCTAATATCACTTTTGGGAGTCAGAAGCCTTCTGAGACTGGGCACTTGATGTAGTCTCTCATTTTTGATGCAGTGTGCCCAAATGACATACTCTTTGGCAGACAGTTAGAAGTCAGTGTCCTCACTATCTGTGTCAAAACCTGGAGGGGGAAAAAAAAAGTCATGACCCATAGCCTAGTTCCTCTTCCTCTTCAGAATCATAGAAGTCCATGTCCCTCAATGGGGGACTTCCCTCTTCCACATAGGAGTTGGGCGATGCCAGATACAGAAGCCTGCTCCAAATCTGACTGCTGGCTACAAAGAAAATAAAGAAATAATGGGTGGAGCTATGCAGGACAGACCCACCAATAGACAACTGTCTGGGAAGAAGAGGCGCTTTGGGTACAGACACAATATCTTAGGTGGACAGTAGCTGCCAAGTATTTGGGAATTCTAGGGGATTTCCCTAAATTTTGACATTAAGGCACAGATATCTTTCTTAATAACCACAAGGTATAGCTCTTCTTGTTTAATAATTATATGACATCCTGAAATAAATGTCAAGGATGCCAGAATATGGTGGGGAGCACAAGGCCTGGTCTTCAGTCGAGTGGGACCTGTCATGGACCACAAGTGTGGCAGCCTCCTGAGAGGTGGTATCAAAGTCCTCAGTGGTAAAAGACATCAGGGCTTGGAGTGAGTTGGATGTCTCCATGCATATGGTGTCCTCAGACCAGAGGGTCTCCATTGGACATAAATGTTTCTCTTCCTTTCTCCCACTGGATGCAGCAACTCTTTTGAAGCAAACATACACAAGAAAGAACTAAAGATGGCAAGGGCAGAGCCATCTATACACCATGTACAAGGAAGGATGTGAGGTAAGGTGCTATCAGCCTGGCAATAGGGGAAGGGTTCTCAGCTATGAGAATCAGGCTGGATATCAGACTCAGCCAGCAGAAGAGAACTCCATCAACTATGACTGCAACAGTGACCCCAAAAAATCATGTTTGGATATGTGCAGATCTTTTACAGTTCTAAAATTGTATGTTATATGCAAAAATGAACCTCAAAACGAAAACATGGTACAACCACAGAACAAAGTGCCTCTGCAATGCAATAGCACTTACTTACACTGTGGTAATGGGCCAAAACAATAAAAAACAGTAACTACCACCAAAGAATGTCACTATGAAATCTGCATATTATTCTCTCTCATTAAATATTATACCTGTATAAAAAATATTTACAGTGGCTACAAACCTTGCAAAATGTAACCTCAGCTTCCAGATGTTGAATGTATTCAGACTGATTTTTAATAACTGGCACAAGATCAGTAACATTAGGCAAGCCGCTGCCATCTTGTTCTACATGCCTCTGAAATTATATAATTGAAAATAAGTCAATATTAGTCGTTCCAAACTACATACATGCATTATGTTACAACAAATACTTTTGTTATGATGCCTATAGCTTAAATACAGCTGCTAAGAAGAATAAGAGTTCTAGAAAACATCAGGTAAAACAGCAGCATTATATCTGAAGCATTTAAAGGTAAGTTTAGGCAATATGCTTTTAACAATGTCAGTTTGCAGACAAAACATTTAAGGATATTTTTACATTTAAGGATATTTTTATAATGTAAAGTGCTTGCTTTACAGTTTAAAACTTTAAGACAGCATTTAGCCACCTAGCTGCTATAAATATTTCTAATACTTCAGTAAAATGAAGGGATTTTAACCATTATCATACCAATGACCAGTAAAATACACCCTGGCTTCCTGCAATAATCTCAAGCTCAAAACTGAGCCAACATTTATCTAGTGAAAATATGGAAGATTATCCCATGTAACTATTGTTTTTTGACTTACAGACTCTTGACTGGAGCACCTAAGCTTGACTCACTGTTGCTCAAGCATGAGTTCAAAATTGCCTAAGCAGTTGTGTTTCACTGCTCACTACTTTGTAGACTGAAACAGTAACCAAGTTGTGACTGGTGAACAGTTGATGCACCTCAAACAGCAAAGCAAGACAGGCAATACACTGCCTGTCGCCTGTCACTGACGGCTTTTTCCCTGGGATGTACGGACCTCAGAGTGAGAATAAAGTAAAGGGGTAAAGTCTCCTCATGAAGGTCAACGTGGGAACGTGTCTTTAAAAAAAAAAAAAAAAAGTATAACACGTTTTTATTCTTCCTCATAAACTGACTGGTTTAAGTATACAAATCATGAGAACGTGTGCATATATGCTGTTTTATCAAGTTGCAGTAACCAAGCTAGTGTGATGAAGCAAGGAGAACATGCATAATATATCCATTTTTCCCATGTCTTGTTTCCTAAATTAGCAATCATATAAATATGTCCAACAAATAAAAGGCAAGGTATGGTACAGCAGGATATGAGGACAAACATGGCTTACAAACAATATAGCAGGGTTATACAACAGATCCTGTTAAAAAACCTCAAAGTACAACCTGTTTAAGATCATCGCCATTAAATATCTTGAAGCAAACATGTTTTAAGGTAGAATGATCAAAAGTAGATAAGGTATATCTTGGAACATAGGCTGTACTCAATGTAGGTTTTCTGACTCAGAATCTACATATATGAACAAACATAAAATACAAAGGCAGATTATGACCCTTGCAACCATCCCACCATACCAGATTTTCTGTAGAACAGCTTTCTTTTTAATCTTTTCTCTGCCCCCTTACAAACTACTTTATTTCTGTCCTGAGTACTGCTGAATTTCATTGCAACGTTGATTCTTCTTCAGAAAGTCTGTTGTTGTTAATCCATCAACTACCCTGTCTGTGGACTGGCCTTAGGTGAAACAGTACTGTACACAGAGGGCTCTTTGGTGACACTCCCTCTGCACATTGTTGCCCACCAGCACACATCTCCCAGGCTTCCTCACACTACCTATACTCCCTTTTTCTTCCTTTTCTCATACTTTGTCTTACTTTCTAGCTTCTTCCTGTATTCTTTTGACACATCCTAAGCCTCCACATCAATAACTGTGGAAGAAATAACTGGATTAAGTATGTGTCTGGTGGCCATTACCCCTCAGAAGTCATGGCTTCCTAGATGCTCTAACATGCATTTTAGAGTTTTTTTTTTCTTCCTTCCAACAATACCTGAATAAAATTTATGATTGAGGAATGACATTCAGAAACCTAGGCATATAGCACAGGACTACTGCCTCCATCATTCTGCCCTTGCTACACAGAATATTTAAATTCATCTTACCTCCATGGAGGACATCATCCCGAGAGGCAGGATTCATCAAATTCAATACCCTGACATGCTGAGAAATTGAACTGAATGGGGAACTGCTAAATCCTGCTAAATTTAGGCAAAAATAATGCAATTCAGAAATATTCAATGCTAATCGATCCTATTACATTGTTTGGGTGTAATACAAATTTACCCAAGGACAAGCCAGAGCTGCAGAGTCCTACAGAAGTTCTTGGGTTGAGCAGCTCCATCTGTAGGAGGGAAATGGTATTGCCGGAAGACAGCCTGCTAGCAGTACCACCTTCAATAAGCAGGTGGAACTGCTTTGCAATGAGGCCATTCAGCACCACAGCTCCATCTGTAGTGCATACAGGTAGGCTAACATGGCCTTCATGCCTGCAATTACATGTTTAAGAGGAGGAATATGTACATGAGTCCAATATATCACCAGGGATCTTCACTCAAACCCTCTGCTCAATTAGGGACAAAGTAAAAATAATGGGAAGACAAAAGCACAAAATCAGACAATCTTTTTTAAATATTACTCAAATTCACTTAAAAAGTTAATAAAAATAACAAGTTTTGCATTAACAAAGTATCTAAACCATAAGAAGCATGAAATTGTAATGTCTGATTAGGGTTGCCACCTTTTCAGCAGGCCAAAGTGGGACATGGGGGTGTGGCCAATATGACACTGGCCACACCCTCTACCATAATGTGACCATAGGAGAGGTGAAGGAGATGCTGTTATAGGTACGACAGATGGCTGCTGGAGTGGCTGGTTGGCTGGCTGCTGGAGTGACTGGTTGGCTGGCTGCTGGAGTGACTGGTTGGCTGGCTGCTGGAGTGACTGGTTGGCTGGCTGCTGGAGTGACTGGTTGGCTGGCTGCTGGAGTGACTGGTTGGCTGGCTGCTGGAGTGACTGGTTGGCTGGCTGCTGGAGTGACTGGTTGGCTGGCTGCTGGAGTGACTGGTTGGCTGGCTGCTGGAGTGACTGGTTGGCTGGCTGCTGGAGTGGCTAGCTGACTGGCTGGCAGCTGGATGGCTGGCTGCATGAATGGATGGATGGACAGATGGATGGCTGGATGGAAGAATGGATGGATGGATAGATGGCTGGCTGGATGGAAGAATGGATGGATGGATGGCTGGATGGAAGAATGGATGGATGGATGGCTGGATGGAAGAATGGATGGATGGCTGGCTGGATGGAAGAATGGATGGATGGCTGGCTGGATGGATGGCTGGCTGGATGGAAGAATGGATGCATGGCTGGCTGGATGGAAGAATGGATGGATGGCTGGCTGGATGGAAGAATGGATGGTTGGCTGGCTGGATGGAAGAATGGATGGTTGGCTGGCTGGATGGAAGAATGGATGGAAGGCTGGCTGGATGGAAGAATGGATGGAAGGCTGGCTGGATGGAAGAATGGATGGATGGCTGGCTGGATGGAAGAATGGATGGATGGCTGGCTGGATGGAAGAATGGATGGATGGAAGAATGGATGGATGGCTGGATGGAAGAATGGATGGATGGCTGGCTGGTTGGAAGAATGGATGGATGGCTGGCTTGCTGGTTGGAAGAATGGATGGATGGCTGGCTGGTTGGCTCGTTTGAATGGATGGCTGGCTGGTTGGCTCGTTTGAATGGATGGCTGGCTGGATGAATGGATGGCTGGTTGAATGAATGGATGGCTGGATGGTTGAATGGATGGCTGGATGGTTGAATGGATGGCTGGATGGATGGATGAATGAATGGCTGGCTGGCTGGTTGGAAGAATGGATGGATGGCTGACTCGTTAGAAAAAAAATCTCACTTTTTTTTTTAAGTGGCTGTAGAAGCGCTTAGAACGAAGTGTTCCTACAGCCGCGATTTTTGTGGGGCTCTTCCTGCCCCAATCCCCATCCCTTTCATGAATTGCAGCCAATTGCTGCACGAATTACAGCACCCGGACCTAACAGGCAGCAGCTTTGCCTACAGGTCCAGGTTAGTGATGCAACTGAATTGCCGTGGAAAAGCCGGAAGTAATTGCGGCTTTTCCACGGCAATTCAGTGCGAATGAAAAGCGGGACTTTTCAAGTCCTACTACTTTCCACAGCGGGCAACAGGATGAGGCAGCTCAACCCGTGAGTGTCCTGCTGACAATGGGACGGGTGGCAATCTTATGTCTGATTATTACTGACTGACAGTAATCTTCAGAGAAAAATCTGAATTTTTATGACATCAGGGAAAACTATGACACAAAACCTGGCACATTTTGCTAAATAAGAGATAGACAAGCGGTATCTTATTATTTTTTTAAAGAAATGTGAAACAAGATGTCCAACAAGGACATTGAGGGACAGCTCACTATCTCCATTACTGTGCACATAAGATGTCAGAGGTAGATCTCAACGACTCTGGATAGCTAAAGTTCATCTCCATCTGTACGTGAGACTAGGTACTACAGGCAGTCCTGCTTTCCACTCTTTACTACCTGCAGTACCATTCAATAAAATCAAAATGAAAACGCCAGCAAAGCTAGAAATTCCACTGAGTGACCTCCCACACCTCTTGTATCAGAGGCACATGGGATATGTGCAAATGATCCTTATGAACATCAGGTATTTCAGCTAATTTGCGATTCTCAATGCCCATGACTTGTTTCATTGTTTTACTGGGTAGTTTCAGGACAATAAAGTAAAACATCAATAGCTGTGGATAAGCACATTTCAGCATTGTTATAACCTCATCAGCACAGCACAAGCAGAGTGTTTGACTAAGCATTAGAAACACAGGGCTGTTATACCCACCTGATGTCCATTATCATTAGGTTCATTGCAAAAATATCCCAAACAAAAAACTAAAACAATGAGTGAGAAGGTCACTGAAAAAACAATCAATCAGTAAAAACAAAATGAAAACTCCAGCAAAGCTAGAACTTCCACTGAGTGACTTCCCAAGCCTCTTGTATCAGAGGCACATGGGATATATGCAAATGATCCTTATGAACATCAGGTGTTTCAGCTAATTGGCGATTCTGAATGCCCATGACTTGTTTCGTCATTTTAATGGCCAATAAAGCCAAACCCCACTAGCTGTGGATATGCACACTTCGGCCTTATCAAAAACTCTTGCTCGATGTAAACTTGCTCAGTATAAAATGAAAAAACTCAGCCAAAAAAGTCATTGCAAATTCATTTAGTTGTCAAAATAAAAAGACATAAAAAGGATATCAAAAGAAACAAGAAATAAATGCATCATCCTTCTTATTACTAGTTCATTAGATTTGTTTTGATTTTTTTAAGCTTAAAATTTGGTAATGCACAACTGTTTACACATTGAAAACATAGCTCTAAACAGACTTTTCCTTATGTATCAATTCTTTCCTTTTTTTGACATGAAAATACTGAAATATGGCAGGGAAGTCTACCAAACCTTTATTTCAAGATGGATAATAGGGTTAAAAAACATATATAATATATTCTGGGGATGCAAATCAAGACATACCACTTATCGGAAGCCAACTCTTATAAAATGGAAAACTAAATGTGTCTTATACTGATTTTGTATACCGTAATGCACTGTATTATAACATATGTACATATTTTCAGACTATAGACCTCCATGCTCTCTCTCGCTCTTTTTAGGCAAGTAAGCCTTGCTGGGAATGTCTTTACTATTTTAATATGTACTGATGTTATATGAAAGTATGTTTTATCTCTTTGTGCTGGGTTTTAGACTAGTTTGTGGAAATATCAGGGCTTTTTGGGGGGGGTCTGCAATGCTGTGGTCGGCTGCTTATTCTTTAAACAAATAAAAACCACACTTCTTTAAGAAAAAAAAAATAAAGAGAATAAAGAAATGGCAGTGCTGAAGTTCAAAGTAGCTATGACATCCATCTGTGGTGCTTATGGGCCTTCTTGGAGCTATGGCTCAAGGCAGCCACCTGAAATGCTCCTATTATAATTCATCATGCAAATAATGATGAAAGTACAGTTTTGTACCTACCATAAATGTAGATGTCCGATAGATATGCAACTGCAGTCATAACATATGGGTTGTCCTGCCTCAGGCAGCCCTCTGATGTCGCATTTCTCTCCAACGTCAGAGCGGCTGGAGTATATAAGCATCAGCCGACGCCATCTTCTTCAGTGTTTCTTGCCCCAGATGCCAGGTGCCCTCCAAGGAAGGCTGTAATCAAATTGGAAGACAATAGGTTTCCAGACAATAAATAAGCAATAAACAGATACACCATAACAGATATCCCCAGCTAAGGATAACAGGGAGAGGAGTGGACCCAAGGCATAGAGGGGAAGGAGGGAGGGGACATCTACATTTATGGTAGGTACAAAACTGTACTATGTCCTTCAAGAATGCAACTGCAGTCATAACATATGGGTTGAATACCATAGCTTAGCTGGGGGAGGTGGTATGCTCTAAGAAAAGGATGGTGTAGCTATCAATCCCTGCAGGACTGAGCCTGCTCTGGATCTGGAGGTTGTAGTGTTTGGAAAATGTATGCACGGAGCTCCATGTAGCAGCTTCTAGAATGTCTTTTGTAGGCACCCCTCTTAAAAATGCTGTAGAGGTGGCTGTAGCTCTGGTGGAGTGTGGTCTGACATTGGCTGGCACACTCTTTCCATGGTAGGAATAACAGAATCTGATGCAATGTCCAATCCATTTTGAAATTGTCTGTTTGGAAATTGCTTTTCCTTGTACTGCTGATCAGACTTCCTACTGGTCTTGGTTCTGACTAGGTAGTAGCAAAGTGGTCTGTGTATGTGCAAGGTATGTAACAGTCTTTCCCCTTTGTTCTCAGGATTGGGAAAGAAAGTAGGCAGGTGAATTGCTTGATTTAAAGAAACCCTAGATACCACTTTTGGCAGAAAGGTAGGGTTGGTTCGTAAGGAGACCCTGTCTCTGTGAAAAGTTATGAACGGTGGTATTGCCATTAAGGCCTGTAATTCCGAAACCCTTCTTGCTGAGGTAATGGCCAGCAGGAAAGCTGTCTTCCAGGAAAGAAATTGTAAATCCACAGAAGCTGCTGGCTCGAAGGGAGGTAGAGTCAATTTTTCTAGGACAAAATTGAGGTCCCAAGCTGGTACTGGTGCCTTTCTTGGGGGCTTTATATTCTTGATTCCTCTAAGAAATTGCCTTAACAAAGGATGTGAAAACACAGGTGGATCAGTGTTGTATCTAGCCGAGATAGCTGAAGCATGTATTTTTAAGGAAGAGTATGAGAGTCCTTTATGTAACATATCTGCCAAGTATTCCAGAATGGAGGAATGCTCAAAAGTGATGCATCATGACCCTTGTTGGTATTCCAAATGCTGAATCTCTTCCATTTGGCTGAGTAAGCCTTTCTGGTGGATGGTCTGCGAGCTTCTGTTAGTATCCACTGAACTTCCTTGGAGAGAGGTAAATTAAGGTTATTTATGGGATTTCCCAAGCTGTTAGCTGTAGCGTCTGGATGTTGGGATGAACTGTCCTGAAGTTGTGTTGAGTCAAAAGTTGGGGCCATTGTGGAAGGGCCCACAATTTGTTGTGACATATGCTCTGTAGTAGTGGGTACCAGTGTTGTCTTGGCCAGTCTGGAGCTATTAGGATCCCCTTCGGCTGCTCTGCTTTGATCTTTAATAACACTGTGGTCATCAGTGGCAGAGGTGGAAATGCATAAATTATCAGGGAGCTCCAGTTGAATACGAGGGCATCTATTTTCCATGCTTGTGGATGATATGTCCTTGAGCAGAACTTTTGTAGGTGATGATTGAGGTGGGAGGCAAATAGGTCTACGTCCGGCCTGCCCCATGTCGAGGTGAGTCGTAAAAAGATGTCTGGATGTAGCCTCCATTCGTGGGGGTCTAGGAAATTCCTGCTTAGACTGCCCGCCAGAACATTGTCTTTGCCTGGAATAAACTGGGATTGTAACTGTATGTTTAGACCCAGTGATTTTTCCCAAAGATTCATTGTCAGTCTGCAAAGGGGGTAAGAATGAGTGCCCCCTGCTTGTTTATGTACCACATCACAGTGGTGTTGTCTGTCCGTATTAGTAGGTGGCCTTGTTGAAGTTGTTGTCCAAAGGCCTCGATGGCATGCATTACTGCTAGCATTTCTTTTTGGTTGATATGCAGATGTGTTTCCTTTGGAGACCATTGCCCTTGAATACATCTGCCCTCCATGTACGCCCCCCCCATCCAAGGTCTGAGGTGTCTGTGGTCATGGTCTGTGTTATCTGAGGTTTTTTGAATGACATACCTGTGTTTGACTGGCTTACTGTGGCCCACCATAGAAATTCCTTTTGAAGACATGGAATGAGTGGAATAGTTGCTTCTAGGTTGTTGCTGTGTTGAGACCATAAGCTTTTTAAGTACCATTGAAGATTTCTCATGTGAAGTCTTGCTAGTGGAACCAGGAGAATGCAGGATGCCATGTAACCCAGGGCCTGTAGGAAACTCCTTGCAGTCATCTGGGTGAGCTTTGCTAGACTTTTGAAGTAATGGGTTAACTTCTTTTGCTTGTCTTCTGTCAGGTAAGCCATTTGAGAAGCTGTGTCTAGTTTGGCTCCTAAGAAGGTTATTTGCTGGGATGGCTGAAGTCTTGACTTTTGAAAGTTGACTGTGTATCCCAGAGCCTGTAGCAAGTGTATGACATAATTCAAGTTTTTTGTCAAGGTTAGTTTGTTGTCCGCTTGTATGAGGCAATCGTCCATGTACGGGTAGATTTGAATCCCCTGGAGCCTGCAATGAGCAATTACTGATGCCAGGCATTTCGTGAATACTCTGGGTGCAGTAGATAAGCCAAATGGCAATGCTGAGAATTGATAATGCTCTGGCCCTGCAAGAAATCTGAGGTATCTTCTGCAGCTGTGTCTGATAGGGACATGCAGGTATGCTTCCTTGAGGTCCAGAGTAATCAGCCAAGACCCCTTGCCCAGCATGGGAAGGAGTTGCTGTAGAGTCAGCATTTTGAACTTTGGTACTATGAGAAAAGTGTTTAAAGCGGACAAGTCCAGTATTGGTCTCCATTGAGTTTCTTTTCTTGGAACAAGGAACAGCCTTGAATAAAACCCCTGACCTTGTTCTTGTTGTGGAACTTTTTCTATTGCTTTGATCTGAGCAAGCAGAGAAATTTGCTCGATAGCCTCTGCCCTCTGATTTTGTGGAAGGTTTGGCATGCCCTGTTTTCTTGGCAAGGTATGAAAATGGAACCTGTAACCGTGGTCTATAATGTCCAAAATCCATTTGTCAGTTTGTGCTAATTTTTTGAAAACAAAGATAACTTTCTGCCCAAAGGAGCTTCCGTTTGCTCCTTGGTTAGAGGAACTAGAGGAAAGTCATTGAGATTGTCCCTGCGGGGCAGGAGAAACCCCTGTGTCACTCCTTTGGTTTGCTGGTTGCCATTGTCGTCCCCTGTAGGATCCTCTGTATTGCCCTCTTCCTCGGCACCTGTTTTACCCCTTTGAAATCTTGCAGGATTAGGAAAGGACCAGTTTTTAGAAGGCCAGTTCCTGCTGAATCTGGGCGGCTGAACCTGGAGGAAATCTTTTACTGTCTGAACTGACTTGGCTTTTTCCTCAATGGACTTTAACACATCTTTAGCATTAGCACCAAAAAGCTTGTTCTTTTCCAAGGTGCGTCAAGAAGTTTTGCCTTAACATGATCTGGTAAAGGTTGTTCTTTTAACCATGCATGTCTAATGACCGCCCTGTCATAGCTGCCCTACATGAAGCCTCCAATGCATCATATCCACACTGTAGAAAGTGATTGCTAACCTGCTGAGAATTATGCACAGCCTCCTGCAAAGACTTCCTATCTAAAGGTTCAGGAGAGGCCAATCTTTTCTGTAAATCATCTAACAGGAAATCCTGATATTGAAACATGTGAAAGAGACAATTGAGAGCTCTCATAGATAAAGTAGTGGAGGTGTAAACCTTCTTCCCCCATCTCTCTAAGGACCTTGCTTCCCTGTTGGAAGGCAAAGGGTTTTTGGAGGTGGTAGCTGAAACCCCTTTAGGCCCCTGGGAAATTGTTTCTAAATCAACAGCATGGGCCTTAAAGAAATGAGAATGGGTTTCTGGGACACTATAGTATCTGTCAGGCTTGACAGGAGCAGGAGGAAGAGTATCAGGGGTAACACTGGAGTCAGAGTATAAATCATCCAAAACATCAAGCACAGGAGGTATAGCTAAGGGGTCTGTGTTGGGGCTTTTTAAGGAAGGTTTGAAGGCGCTTTCTGGAATCTGAATATTCCTGGCCTTGCCACTTAAAATGCTCCCTCATGGAATGCAGAAATTCCCCAAAATAAATATCCTCAGGAGGGGAGGCCGAGGGAATGGAGTCCTCTGCATCTGAATCCTCATAGGTCTGGAAGGGCTCTTCCTGGCTTTCGGAGTGAACAGTGTCCTCAGAATCTTCATCTGAAGGAAGAGGGTCAGAGGGTTCAACCCTGGGCCTCTTTCAGGAGGAGGCTGGGATCCTCTCTCAGGATGGGCCTGGGAACCTCTGATCAGGGAAATTAAATATGCGGCCATAGACATGATTTGAGTTTCAGGAGTAGGCTGAGTAAGGTTTTAGCAGTAAGATGCTTGGACTTGCTGGCTGCCTTACCACGTGTGTAGGCCTTGATAGACATGGACATGGGAGGCATAGCCGCTCCACGTGCAGGAGTGACCTTATCAACAGCAATGGTCTCGGGCATTTCCTCGGTTTCAGTATCCGGAGGAAAATCAATAACTGGCGTCGGCGTGGCCTCCGGTATCGGAGGTATCGGTAATGTGGTGTCTTCGGTTCGGAGCGGTTGAATAACCGCCTCAGAGGGAACCGGGGCACTCGTGGTTAGTTTTGGGGAAGACGCGGGCCGAGGATGTCGGTCCCGGTCTTTTCGAGTCTGCGTTGTCGGTTGTTCCGACGGCATTGTGTAATCAAATTTTTAAGTCTTCAGTGAACTCCGCCGGCGCCTGAGAGTGCGCTTATTGAAGCGAGTACAGGCGGCACAGGCGAGGTCTGGGCCAAGGCAAGGGAGGCAGTAAGAGTGGAAATCCTTATGAGGTATTTGTTTACCACAAGACAAACAATTATTTACTTTTTCAGTAATTTCTGACATCGGCTGAGGCAAGAAAAGGTCCCCAACGGGTATTTTGATGACAGAATACAGGAGCTGACCGACCGGCACTTGCAAACTGCTTCTGCTTTGGGCACCGCACGGCAAGAAAGACTGAAGAAGATGGTGTCGGCTGATGCTTATATACTCCAGCCGCTCTGACGTCGGAGAGAAATGCGACATCAGCCGACATCGGACCCAGACTTTGGAATCCGGCCGACCGAGGGCTGCCTGAGGCAGGACAACCCATATGTTATGACTGCAGTTGCATTCTTGAAGGACATCAAGTATAAATGTGCAGTTTTCTAATGAAAATGAAGCATTAAGGGTTCCATAATGACTGAATGGCAGTGCAGTTATGCTTAAGAAACTTAAACAGCATATCTTCAAGGAGAGATCACGCTAACAGTAAATCATAGCATTTGTGTTTTAACCACCATATATTCTTTTCTTTCCTAGTCAGAGCTTTCACTAACTGTACTCTTATCCCTGTGAAAGCCTATGCTGGATCTCACACATCAGCACTCCATGGAACAGAGGATGGTTTGCAAGGTACTGATATTTAGTACTGCTAGGGTTTTATTCTGTTTTTTCAAACCGCTTCTGGCCCTCATAGGAAACGGGGATTGCAGTAAGCCATTTGAAAAATGTCCTCAAAAAACTATTGTTTTGGTAAGTATCTGCTTTAAAATTGTACCACAAATTTGGAAAGGGATATTGCAAAGGTAAATCATAATATTTGGGTACATTTCCAAGCATGTCTATACAACTACAGCAAGCAGACAGTTACAGGATCTCTAGTAACCCAGTCAAGCCAGAGCATGGACTGTGCTTCAATGTGTAGTGTTTTATGCAATTGTAAAATATCTAGTGCAAAACTTTTCTGAAGTATGCTGGTGATATAGCGACTGCCCTAACAGAACATGCTCTCATTGAGCCATGCAGAGGTTTATCATACTTATCATTCAAAAAGCAATACAGTGATCTAGCCAAATATTTAAACAGACTTTACTTACTAAAATGTTCATTTCCCTTTTTGAATGAGGCAAAAAATTGATTTCTTTATATACATGTGCATTATTTCTTTCTAGGATAATATCTGAGCTGTGTTTGCACATTCAGCAAATAAATTACTTTTTTTTTCCTTTATTCTAGTAATTTACTGGTAGTTTGGGTAAGACAGCAGTAGATGTAAACAGTGATTCAATCACTGCTGATACAACCTTTGGAATGAGAGGCAGAGTTGACCAGTTATCACAATGAATCCTTACAAATAGCAGGTTAGCTGGTCTGTATGTGAAAGGTCATAACTCTGAAATTCCTCTACAAAAGGTAAAAGTGGCTAGAAAATGTGTTCTGCATGAACAGCATTTAGTTTCACTTTCTTATCAACTTATTACATTTGTTAACCAGAAAAGCCCATGTGGGAAGATCAATTTTCAGTAGAGTTCCAGACAGACAGAAAAGCTGTAAATCATAAAAAATGTTTACATAACAAGTACTGTAAAAATACAGGGGATTCTGATCAAGTCTCCAATCATTAACAGATTATTTATTACTTATTCAAAACGTATATTTCAAGAAATTCACCTCAAGACTGGGTCAAAGTGACACTAGAGAGGTGGATCTTGACAACCATGTCAAGAGCACATAAGTTATGATGAGAGAGGCCCCATCATAATTCTTTTAGGTCTGTGGATCAATATCTGTTCCTTGAACTACCAGGTACAGGAAAAAAAAAGTGTAGGTGGGGGGGGGGGGTGTTGGTATTGACAAACAGACCATCTTTTTACTGTAGCGCTTATCTGCCAAGCCCTGTACAGCTAACAAAAAAAAACTAACAAAAAAGGCTAAAGCAGTTGAATAAACACATTAATAAAAATAAACAGATTATATCACAAGGCTAAGGAAAAGTAATTACTTAAAAGTAATACAATCATGACCTGATAGAAAAATTTTGAAAAAAGCATTAGAGGCAAAATGGAATCAAACCAGTTCAGACAAAAAGAGAGGACACTCCCCTCACAGACAAGGCAGTCAAACTCCAAAATCAAACATGACCTCCATCTTGTTGAATTCAGATTATTATGAAAGTAAAAAAAACTGTAACCAATCAGTAAATCATGACAGACTGCCAGAAGATCAGATTTTCCACTCTCCCACACAAAACATCCTTTTTTAACACCTTTCCTGAATTATCATTTAAAGCATAGGCAACATACATTTATATAAAAGAAAGCAAACCTTATTAACATGTTCCCAGTTACATACATTATATAGCACATGTTCTTTTCTATAACTATCATCAGTCCAGCATGATATAACTTGTTCACTTATTGCCTTCCCTTAAAGTTCACTCCTCCTCCTGCTCAAGATAATTATACTCCATGCATTGTTTCCACAATTTCCATTTATTTCTATGCAATTTGCTCCTATCCTTTTCTAAAAATCCCACTTCAAGTTATTTTGTCTGTGTTACAATATTCAGTACTTCAAATACAGTTGGTTTAGACTTAGATTTCTATTTTCTAGTACTTGCTTTTTTTGGCAGCTTCAAATAATCTCAAAAGAAACATTTCCTTAGTTATACCCATTAACTCAACCATTATTTCTGACAGGATACTCTAAGGAATTTTTGAAGTCTGCCAACTCTTTACACTCCAAAGACATGTATTCCAGTTACCTCTTTCTTGCCCATCATACCTCCAACATTTACCATCTACCTGAGGAAAAAATCTTTAGTCTGCTTGGAGTATAAAAATACCTATGCAAATACTTCCAAACAAAAATCCTTACTCTTCTAGACTTGCTGCATAGTTGGGAGCCATACATATGTCCTCCCATTGCTCCCTAGTAAATTGTTTATCCAATTTCTCTTCCCAGTCTTTTCTAACCTCCTCTGACTGATTCCTACAATTACTGTGCAATATTTTATATGATTCCTACAATTACTGTGCAATATTTTTTATGCCCTACTAATTATTCTTTAACAGTAGCTTCTGTTCTAGTTTCAACTAAAAACTCTATCAGTGCAGGTCTTTCACATAGGATTCCCCATTCCCATTATCTTTGCCTATACTCCAATATTAATCCTGGTAGGGAAGGCAGTTTCTAGCCTGCAGTCCAGATGTATTCTTGGTTTCTTTACCAGTTTTCTCCAGAAAATTCCAGCCCCTTCTTGCCTGTTCTCTCCACCTCTAATGGCAGTTATCCCTATCAACAAAGTCTTCTTTCTCCGTTCTCACTCTGGCTTATTTCTCAGCATACTTTTTGCTACTTAGTGAATACAATATTCTGTGTGGCTATTGTTATTCTCATTAAGTATCCGCATCCAAAATCCCACTCTCTCGAACTTCCCCTGTTTCACCATCATCCCTTTCCACATTGAATTATACCTTTATGCTTGTGTTATGTATATGAGCCTTAACTGTTTAGCTCTAAAATATCCCATCAATTCAGGTAATCCTAAATCACCTCATTCTATTGGAAGGATCAATTTATCCCATTTGATTCTTGCCCTCCAGATAAATTCCTTCAACTCTTTATTATTGTCCACAACTTCTCCATTGGTGGATAAAAATATGCTGACCTGTATATCAAACTAAAAGGGCTAAAACATTTTCAATGCTTATATCTTGCTTATCCATATCCGTAAACAAGAGCTTCCAGTTTCTCAGTTTTTTGTGTAATTTTTAGTCTCTTCACACATATCCTTAACTGCCATAACTGAAGCCTTTTTTAATCCATACGCTTAAATAATTCATTTTGTGTCTCCACCAATTCTTGTGTGAGTACATAACTTGCAGCTATAGCCTTGGTTTATCTTCATTAATGCTTCATCTTGAAAAAACTTGAACCGTGCCAAAATGTTTCACAACACTGAGATGTCCTTTTCTGGTATTATCATACACAAAATAATACTGTCTGCTAATAAAGCCAACTTTTCTTGATTAGCATATCAATTACACCCTTGAATTTCTGAGTCCATTATTTTCTTTGCCAATGGCTCTAAATATAAATCAAATAACAAAGGGAAAAGATGACACCCCTGCCTGGTTCCTCTGTTCAAACATAACTTACCAGAGAGGTGCTCTCCCACTTTAACTCTTGCCATCAACCCCACACACATCCTCCTAATTAACCTTATTATTGTATCAAGGAATGCAAATGCTTCCATTGCTCTCCTCATAAAATCCCATCTTACTCTAACGAATGTTTTCTCTGCTTCAAGACCCAGCAACAGCAATTGTATCTTCTTACATTCTGCTTCCCACTGGATCATCATTGTTCTATTAATGTTGTCAAATGTATGCCTCCATCCACAAAACCACAATGATCCATATATATCAACTTTGGCAACAACTTTGCCAACCTTTTAGCTATTACAGACAAACACTTTATAATCATGCTTTAAAATTGAACTGGGGCTATATGAAGCTGGGTCTGACGGGTCATCCTGTCTTTAGGTATCACTTCTTTCTTCCAGGATATTGGTGCTTTCCACTCCTTTTAAAATAATGTGAAACAAAACCTTCCAGATTTTCATTACTTTTTGCCCTTCTATCTTCCAAACTTCCACAGGAGTGCCATCTATTCCTGGAGACTTTTCTACTGATTGATTACTCATCATCACTTTTATCTCATCTCCTCCTGTCTTATTGGTTGATTGTTAAGCCTCATCTACCTCTAACCCTGGCATACTTAAATCTTCCATAAACATTTCCATTTGTGCTCTCTCGATTCCCACATCTCTCTGTTTTACACAGAATTTCATACAATTTCTGAAAAATCTAATACCGCTAACAGATCTTCTGGTTATTTTTCCTGTTATAGGTTTCCTAAGTTTGGCAACAACCCTTTCTAATTTCTGTTGCCTACGTTGTTATTCTGAAAGTTTTTGTTCTCTGGAGCTGTTATCAAAAAACAGTTGCTTAACAGGAATCTTTCTATACTGATGCATATTACCCAGATACTTCCTTATTCTTTCTTTAACATTCTGCAGTTGCATCTCTTCTTTTTCTAAGAGATTCCCCATATTCTGCAATAATCTTACCTTTGTCAGTCCCTCAAAATAATTCCTGTTACTTCTTAACCATATTTCTTTTTCATTTATTTCTACCCTATTTTTAAATTCCACTTTCATTTTATCCCATTCACTAGCTTCAACATAAGATTTTTATCTTCCCTAATGACTCGGATAATTTCCAATAACCATTCCTTAAATTATACTCTTAACAGGTAGGTGTGTGTGTGTGGGGGGAGGGTGCCAGGGTCTCATCTTAAATTCATTATCCTGTATTTCTTTTTTTTAGTTTTTACTGGCACTCAATGAGTATCGAAACTTTCAATTAAATTCACATGTTCCTGTGAAATATAATTTCTGTCTGTTCTAGTGCAGTTATTGTACCTTGGGGAATAATATGTAAATTCTGTCAAAGTTCATGCTACTGAAATCAAGTCTTCTATACCAAATATTTTCACAAATTTCCTCAGAAATCTACCCTCTTTTGTTATATTTTCCCTTCTAGGTTCCCCACATCCTCACTGTTGTAAATAAAGTTAGAGTCCCCACCTATAAGTAATAATCCCTAAAGAATGCTAATTATTTCTTCCAAATTTTTTTAAGCTCTATAACAGCGTTTTTTAGGTGGAATATAAATACATGCCAGTATAATCCTCCTCCCTTTCCATTAGCCCCTTACTACTACAAATCTACCATTATTATCGGAATACTGGTAAGAAAACCTAAAAAATGTCGTAGTCGAGTGAATGAATTTGTGCATAACAATCCCTTTGCTAGTAATTTATGCTACTACAAACGATTTGTTGATGATCTTTTTGTTGTTTGGAGGGGGACAGCCGAATCGTTGAGTCAATTTACTGAATATTTGCACTCAATTACAACATTTCTTAGGTTTTCTTACTAGTACGCCAAATCTAGTATTAACTTTTTGGATGTATGTGTTAGAATGGATGAACTTAAGAATTTTAGTACAGCTATTTACAAAAAAACATGCAGACATAATAATTTATTACACAAATCAAGTATGCACCCATGACACACACCCAAAAATGTGCTTAAAGTCCAATTTCTACGAACTATGAGATTGCATGACAAGGAAGCTGAAGCTCAGGGTGCGCTAGGGTCTGATGGCTTGTGACTTCATTGATAGAGGCTATACTTGATAGAGGCTATACAGAGTCTGAAGTATATAAAACTATGGATGAAGTCTATGCCCTTAAAGATTCACTTGAACAACCCTACTTTTCTACTTGAAATGTTAGTTCTGAACAACTAACTAATAATAATATACAAACAGTTAGGATGCCTCTCACATACTCCAGTAATGTTGGTGAGTTATGTAATGTTTTTAACAAACATTGGTCTGTACTCTTGATAGATGATGTTGTAGCTGACAGTTGGTCCTGCACCTAAATTTTCCTTTTAAAAACAATCTCTCCCTGAAACGTCAACTGTGTTATAAAAATCAACATGTTAAATCTCATATCAGGGCTGAGAGATTAGGTACTTTTTCTTGCCGGCATTGTTCTGCCTGTGTTTTTATTAGTAATACAGCTACTGTCTATCTAACATCTATGAATAGGAGGTTGGAAGTGAAATGTTTTGCAAGTTGCAATACTAAGAATGTGGTTTATTATGCTACCTGCATGACCTGTGATTGTTACTATATTGGCAAAACTAACCATAGTTTAAGGGAGATAATTTTGGAACATGCAGGTGATATCAAAAAAGGCAAACTAATGCACTGGACAAGTATGTTACTGAAAATGGGAATAAACATAAATTTAAGTTTGCTCTTCTGGAAGTGCTATGTGAAAGTCTGTGGCTTGGTGATTTAGTGGATCTGACAGAATGTGCAGAACCAACGTGGATTGCCAGTCTAAATGCTGACAAACAAATAGGCTTGAATGGACGTGTTTCCATTAAACCTGTTTTAAAAGGGAGAAAATTACATAATTGAATTTTTCAGTTAGATATGTCATGTGATTTTTATATATAAATGGTTGTCTTGACTGTTTTTATTGCAAGTCTGATGAAGCAGCAGTTTTGCTGTGAAAGCACTACCTTTGTACATTAAATCCTTTATTTTACAGTTGTGTTGGTCGGCTTTATATTTTTATTTTGTAGTTTCTTGTGTATTTTGTCGACCTTAACTGGGCAATGGCACTTTTATATTTCTATATTATTTTGACTGCCATAATGTAAAACAAAAAGAACTAATTCTGAGAGAACCAACATCTGTATAAGATCTTCAAATATGGATGGATGCAAATTTTGTGTGCCAAAGTTATGGATAAATGACTTGGTAAACATGACATATAAATTGCTGAGAGAAGAAAGCAGAGTTGTAATGTCCTCTCCTAAATCTGCACAGCTAGAAGAATCGGGTTCCTCTTAAGTTTAATTTATGCACCACATTACTCTGGTATCTTTGTCTTCACTGATGTGAAACTGCCCTAGCTGAAAATTGTCTTGGAATGCTATCAGGATTGCCTAAACTACTTTCACCTCCTTTAGATTGATGTGAAGTGACTTTGTTAAGACCAAATGACTTGAACCAAAAGTCTATAGAAGTAGGCCTTCAGAACACAATCCAAAGAATCTAGTGTTAGATGCTGGACTTGGTAAAATTAAGTACTATAATTCCAATAAACACGTTTTGCCTTATCTGTCCACACAGAATAAATCCTCCTTTTAGGTTCATAGGTTCATACTAGGCTATCTGCCCTAGGGCATTTATAAGCCTAGCCAGAGTGTGTTTGGCTTTCGCAACACATTTTAAATGAATTTTGCTATGCCCTTTTTCGAGGTTCGTATACTGTGCCTCTGTCTAACAGTGACACAGAAGTGATACCCGGGGTAAACCTACAATCTCCCATCCACTCATCAAGATTCCTCTTGAAGAGAGTCAATGAGGGACTCTGCCTAACCTGGACTAGGATTTTATTCCAGAGTGAAGGGAGCCTCTGGGTTATGAATCCGTCCCTCCAGCATGTCCTATTTATTTCAGTGCTGAGGTTCAAGTCTCTCGAGCGCGTAGCTTGATGGGATTTGGATTTTCTGAGGTGCAGCATGCCCATTAATTCCGGGTTGGACATGGCTTTATACGTCAGGCACAGATCGCCTCTGAGCAGGTGGTATGAAACTGAGTAGAGCTGGAGTTTCTTTAACCGGGCAGCATATGGCATCTGTTTGAGCCCTTTGATCCTCTTGGTGAGGTACTTTTGGGGTCTTTCCAGTTGCTGCAGGTGTCTGGTAAGGTACATCCCAAAAGGGGCATTGTACTCAATTATGGGCCTGATGAGGGATGAGTAAAGAGGCACGATGACCTCCCCTGATCTAGATGTGAATCCCTTCATGATTAGGTGGGCTATATAAAATGTTTTTCTAGCCACTTTGGCCACGTGGTTTTCAAATGAGAGATTGCCATCAACTTGGGTCCCCGGGTCCCTAATTACTTCTTCCGTACTTAATGGATTACCACCTATGTGGTAATTTGTGGGCACTTTGCTTTTGCCAAAGGGGATGACTATATACTTTTTGGCGTTTAGCTTGAGGCCATGGCTCTGGCAGCAGTTATCTTTTTCTAGGAGGCCCTTTTGTAGGATGCTTATGTTGGCTGGAGAGTCTATAATGGCACCTAGTTTGCAGTCATCTGCGAACTTGGTCAGCCACAGTCCTGCTGTGTTGGCCTGTACCTCCGAGAAATATATACCGAACAAGAGAGGTCCCAGGACTGAGCCTTGTGGAACACCACTTGTAACTGGTTTGGAGTCTGACATGGCTCCAGCAATTCTAACCATGTGGGTTCTGTCCTTGAACCAGTTTGCAACCCATCCAGTGACATAGGGGTTTGTATTTAAGCTGGTGAGCTTATCTATAATGCCCGAGTGGGGTATTGTATCGAAGGCTTTTGCGAGGTCCATAGGAATTGTAACAGGAATAACAATCATCACATCTAGTGGATGTTGAATAATTCAATAGCCCTTTCCTTTCTCATATGAGGTGCTGTATGAGGGACTAAAGGATGTAAGAAGACATGCACCTCATAGCTGTTGGAATCCCTTCCCTTACAAACAGTAGACACAGGATCACTTGAAAAAATCCTCAGTCACAACTGATTGAGAGTACAACAGCTTTGAAACTTCCCTGAGCATGTTGGAAACAATACTGTGCATGTGTGTAGGCCCCATGCACTCCTTATGTGGAAGGTAAGCCTGCCACACTCCTTCAACTTGAATATTCTAGTGGGGAAGAGAAACTCTTCAAACAGTGCACTCACACAAAGAGCAATCCCACTTTCCTTAAACCTAAATGATATGACAAAGACAGAAGTAAAACTGATCAGTTCTGTTTGAGCAGTTAAAGCCCGATTAGCTGATTATCAAAAAAGTGCAGGGAAGCCCCAAGAAACTGTCTTATGCCAATGGCTTGATGCTGAGCAAACTGTGTCAGGACTGCCTGAATCTTCATCTATCCTCAGTAGGTTCAGTTTCAGAAGACTAACTTTATGATTACCACTAGAAATGTTACCAAAGTTGATGAAGACACAGGAGACTTCTTGTAATTTATCATTATCCACAGAGACTGAAAGAATATAAATGTCTGTTCAATATGCTGTGTTAACAATAACTCTATTTTTGTTACTAGTAAGCAATAATCTAGATATGGAGCAAAAGTTATATTTTGCTTTCTAAAATGTGGCAAGACTGGCAGCAAACATTTGATAAATACTCTGAAGGCTGTTGCTAGTCCAAAGCTGAAAACAACGTGACATCTAGAATCTGAGCACTTTCTATGTAAAGGTCTCATCCTTATGTTGCCATGTAACAAACTTGTTCTCAAAAAGGAGCAATCCTCAGAGTCACTTTTCTGAATGGAGTTGTATAAGGCACTTGTGGAATCTTGAAAATCAGTTCTGGATTTATCAGTTTTGACTGTTTTTTTTTTAATTAATAAAAGTTTTGGCTAAAAAATTATTTCTTTAACCAGACTGTGTTCTTTGTTCTATATTTTTTATTAGCAACTAATCTCTCTACAATAAGCAAGTAGTAATTCTTAAAGGGGCATCTGTGGAACAAGCTACATTTGAAGCTTCTGAAAAAAATTCTATTGCATAACTTAGTTGTATTTTTTGTAAAATCCACTTGCTTGTGATTATTCCCTGCCAAACAGAAAGGCGACTCAAAATTTTATAAAGATATCATGGAAGAAGTAAAATGAGATACTTCTCATTTTGAAGATTTTTCCTTTCATTTATCTTCATTTTCCTGTTGAATACTTGAACTGCAACCGTTTCTCCTGATGAATTTGAGAAGTAGTCTCTGTGGTGACAATGATGGCTCATCTGCCTGCCCATGGGTGGCAGTAAGGTCACATTAAAAAAAAAAAAAAAAACTCTGATCTGTTGGGATGGTGGACAGGGGACAAGCAACCCTCACTAAGGACTGTGTGAAAGCCTCCCCAGGCAGCTCTTGCCCACATACAGTATTGGGTACTTCTGTCATATGGGGAACAAATGGGTTTAGCCAGATTGGAGGGACCTGATGGTCAGTAGGCACATGGGCAAAAAAAAGAAGAGGAAGAAAAATGATATCACGTCAGTCTACAGATTCATACAGAAATAGTAAATAATTCCTTTACTATTAAAAAAAGAAGTTATGTACTTACCGTAACATTCGATATTTGTAGTCCATCTCGCCCTTCATTCTTACACTTGGGATTGGAGCCGAACCTCGGCTCTGACTCGGCCATACTCTAGCTCAAAAACTTCTGGTTGGCTCGTGGCTAGGAAGTATACCATTCATGCATCACTTTTCTACAAAATGTTTTCTCTCTCATTTTGCCACTAGTCTGTTGCTCATCAGCCCCTCTTGGGCAACTGGCCCATTAATTCCACATCACCAGGGAGACAACTGACTTGGAGGTCATTCAGACAGCTATCGAGGTGGTTTAGGATTTTTACTTTGAAACCAAATCCCTACATATAACCAGCAAAGTGCATGGGAGGGGATATGAAATGGGATGACTGCAGAGGACATCTCATCATTTTTACAACAGGCATTCCTCCAAGTAGCCCTGCCCCACCCCCTGAACTATGGTCTCCTTGGTCACCATCCTGTGTGCATTGCTCCCTCCCCCCAAACCCACAGAGGGAGGCGAGTGGGCTACGTCTCTTCATTCCTCCTCTTCAATGTCTGAATCCTCCAGTGCTGGGGTGACTGATCAAACCTCAGTTGCTTCCACTGCAGCCCTGGCTCCATACCTCTGAGCCATGGGACTAGGCCTACAAAATGGCTTCTTGCCTGTAGTACAACTTTTATGATACTGATGAGATGGAGGTACATACATTTCTTTAAAGGAAAGTCTTGTTTTTTCCTTTCTTTCTAAACCAACAATAATATTAACTGTGGAAGTCTCGTGGTGCTTGAAGATGCAGGTTGTCTCCATTTTTTGCACTGTATATCATGGTTAATTACAAATGATGTGGTAAAATTATTAAATGTGAAGGTCTTGCCACTTCAATGGTGGGAAAAACTAAGAATTTGGGCTGAGAATACAACTGCATAGGGAGAAATCTGTAATGATGAGAACACAGAGGAGTAGTGAGCACTGCCGCCATATTTCACAGGTGATAAAATTGGTTTGACTGAATGATGAGAACAATGAGCTTGAAAGTGGTGAAATTTTGTTTGCAGAACCTGCTAGGACTGTTGAAAAGACATTTAAGAAAACTACAACTAGTATGTGTTGATAATATCAGGTTCTTAAAGGACACCATGACATTTATTAGGCAACAGTGACTGAAATGTGAAAAAATAGAAGAAAAAGGTGGCCAGACAGTAAATCCATAAGAACTGAATGCAATGAAGGACAAGATTCATAAAAACAAATCTGAGGACAGTAAGAGTAATGGAAGGAAAGGAAAGGAAAGTGCGAACTTAGAGTTCATGAAAACTAAAATGGTGGAGGGGAGAAGTTTCACACAGTTGCCAGTGGGAATTCAAAATGGTTACCATTGACTGTGACAAAGACACAAACATGGAAAATCTAGAGTTATTCTGCTGCAGTCTGTGACACAGGGAAAAAGTTTATGTAGCAGGTCGGACAACGTCTGTCTGTCATGATTTTATTCAGATGCAACATTTCAGCAGAAACTACAGACTGCAGAAACTATTACAGGCTGATGTCCCCTGCAGTATTTAAAGTGTTTCCTTTAGATGGAATGTTGCCTCTTACTAATGCAGAGAAAGATGGATTATATAAGGACTGTAAAACTGGGTAGAAGTAGAAGAGGAATGGGAGGATCAGCAGAAGACAAAAAGAAAAAAGAGACTGTTTGCATCACGTAGTAGAAGAAAGAGTGGTACAAGAGGATTTGTTTCTCTGATATCTCTAACTGAAATATTACATACAGAAATGTTTGCTAAATCTTACATTTCAGAGGATCAATCATTATGAATGGTAAGATTTAACTTTAAGATTCAAGTACTGAAGAAAGTAGGTAGACTATTAGACCTATTAAACATGCAGCAAATAATTAATATGGGGCTCCTGTTTAACTTTTTGTGTTTACTTTCAATCATCAGTGTGTGAGGTCAGCATTCTCTGATTCTTGATAGACATTGAGAAACCTGTTCTTTTGGTCATGCAAGGGATAGAGCCCTGATAGCAGTCCAGGCAACCAGGGTTCCATTAGCGGCTCAGGCACTTGCCAGCAAGAAAGGGGAGGAAGGGTGGGCAATTCCTGGAGGGAAAGAGGGAGGGGTAGAGCACGAAGCACGCAAGTCACATCCTTCAGAAGGACGACAGGTAGTTTAATAAACGTCCTGGAGTGCTGAATTTTGGTCACCAAGCCACTGGTTGGTGGTCACCTTCTTTAGCACTTGTGGAAGTGTACACTCATGTGGAGGAACACAGAATAAGTCTATGTGGCGACAAAGATGGCTCATCTGCCTGCCCATGGGTGGCAGTAAGATCACATAAAAAAAAAAAAACCCTGATCTGTTGGGATGGTGGACAGGGCAAAAGCAACCCTCACTAAGGACTGTGTGAAAGCCTCCCCAGGCAGTTCTTGTCCACATACAGTATTGGGTACTTCTGTCATATGGGGAACAAATGGGTTTAGCCAGATTGGGGGGACCTGATGGTCAGTAGGCACATGGGCAAAAAAAAGAAGAGGAAGAAAAATGATATCACGTCAGTCTACAGATTCATACAGAAATAGTAAATAATTCCTTTACTATTAAAAAAAGAAGTTATGTACTTACCGTAACATTCGATATTTGTAGTCCATCTTGCCCTTCATTCTTACACTTGGGATCGGAGCCGAACCTCGGCTCTGACTCGGCCATACTCTAGCTCAAAAACTTCTGGTTGGCTCGTGGCTAGGAAGTATCCCATTCATGCATCACTAACATAACCCAGATCTTGTTTGCTGCAAGGAGAAACATACAGAGACAAAGAACAAACCAAGTCGAAAGGACTACATAACAAAAAGGACAGTAGACACTCTACCCCAGGTCCTCAAGGAGGGGGCAGGAAGGTGGGTTCGTAAGAATGAAGGGCGAGATGGACTACAAACATTGAACGTTATGGTAAGTACATAGGTTCATAGGTAGGTACTAGGCTATTAGCCCTAGGGCCTATATAAGCCTAGCCAAAAGGTACCCTGGCTTTTGCCACCCAAGAAAATTATTTTCCTGTGCCCCTTTCAAGCAGAGCCACAGAAGTGATCCCTGGGGTGAATTTCCTATCTCCCATCCAATCATCAAGATTTTTCTTAGAGTGCTAATGAGGAGCTTTGTTTGATATAGATAGGTAGTTTGTTCCTGAGTATGGGAAGTCTCTGGGACAGGAATCTACCCCTCCAACATGTTCTGTTTATCGTGGTGACAAGGTTTAGGTCCCTAGAGCATGTAGCTCGGAGGGACTGGGATTTCTTTATGTGGAGCATGTCCAACAGCTCTGGGTTTGACATAGCTTTGTATGTTAAGCAGAGATCACCTCTGAGTAGGCGATATGCGACAAAGTAAAGCTGGAGTTTTCTGAGACGGTCTGCGTAGGGCATCTATTTGAGGCCGGTAATCCTCTTTGTGAGGTACTTCTGTGGCCTTTCCAGTTGTTGTAGATGTCTTGTGAGGTACATACCAAAAGGGGCGTTGTACTCTATAATGGGTCTAATGAGTGATGAGTAGAGGGGAACAATGACTTCTTTTCTTGGATGAGAAACCTTTTGTGATGAGGTGTGCCATGTAGAAGGATTTCCTGACTACTGTGATGATGTGATTATCAAAGGAGAGACTACTGTCCACCTGTGTCCCAAGGTCTTTTATCACACTTTCGGTGTTAAGTAGACTACCGCCTATGTGGTAGTTCATGGGTACAGAGTTTTTACCAAAAGGGATGACTATGCACTTTTTGGCATTGAGCTTGAGGCCATGGCTTTGACACCAGGCATCTGTCTCAGTGAGGCCCTTTTGTAGGATGTCCACATTGTTAGGAGTTTTGATTATGGCTCCTAGTTTGCAGTCATCTGAGAACTTTGTTAGCCAAGACCTTCTGTGTTAGCCTGTACTTCAGAGAAGTAGATACCTTTTGAGTATTGTTTGTTTGTTTCCTGAAGATTCAACTCATATGTTTGTATCTTGTACTATTGTATTTATCATGATACTGTTTGTACCTAGTTTGTTATTGCTTTTTGGAGCTTTTCTCCCCAGGACTCCATTGAAAACGGGTTCTTTTTGACCCAATGGACTATCCTGGTAAACCAACTGCAAATAAAAATAAAAAAAATAAATAAAAAATACCAAACAGGAGAGGACCTAGGACTGAACCCTGTGGTACTCTACTTGTCACTGGCCTGAAGTTGGATTTAGAGTCTGCTACTTTCACAGTGTGGGTTCTGTCAGTGAGCCAGTTGGCAATCCATCTTGTGACATATGGATTTATACCTAGTTTAATGAGTCTGTCTATAATTCCAGAGTGGGGGATGGTGTCGAAAACCTTGGCGAGATCTAGATAGGCTGTGTGTACCACCTTACCCTTATCTACGGCTTTGCTGACCGCTTCAAAGAAATCCATCAGGTTTAGGAGACATGATCTGCATTTTACAAACCTGAACTGGGTAGGGTCCAGAGTTTGGAGATTACCAATGTCATTGTTTATAAGTTCCATGATGATACACTCCATAACCTTGCAGACCAGGCTCGTCAGGGTAATGGGGCGGTAGTTCCCAGGGTCCGTGGTGGCTCCCCAATTGTGGAGTGTGATAACCATTGCTGTGTGCCATTCAGTGGGCACAAAGCCCGAGGTGAGGCTATGATTGAACATGGTACTTAGGTGGGGTGTCAGTTCGTTCTGTAGTTCATGTAGAATGCAGCCTGGGATGTTGTCAGGTCCCATGGATGCTGTGTTCTTGGCTTTAGAGAGTGTGTTTTTTACCTGTGCAGCCATGATTACAGGTACTTTTCATTCTTCTGGTATAGAGATGGGCCCTTTAGGGGATGAGAGAGGGGTAAAGTTAGCACTGAACCTATCTGCCAGGATGTTGGCAATATCAGCTGGCTCTGTATATTTAGTGCCATTGTGCTGTAACTCAGAGCAGATCTGAGTGTTTCCACTTAGATTCTTGACATAGCTATAGAATGCTTTGTGGTTATCTTTAGAATCAGTGGCAATTTTGTTTTCGTAACTAGCTTTGGAGGATTTTATGAGGGATCTCCGCTTACTGAGGCTGACCATGGAGTTACTATAATCATGGGTTTTTACTCTTTTTTTGCAACAGTTTCTTTCTTCTGTTGTAGAGTTTGTTTACAGCAGGGGACCACCAGATTGGCTTCCTTTTTTTGGAGAATAGCATCTTGGTTCTGTTAGGGATTGCACGATCCATGCACTCGTGTAAGTGCTTATAAAATGCAACATGTATAGGATTCAGCAGTCGTATCTCTATTGTCTGTCAGCATGGGTGTTGTGAAGTTTGCCACTTCTGTCTTAAGAAGCATGAAGTTGGCTTTGGAGAATTTTTTTACGGTGGTTTCCCTAATGGGGGTGGGATGTGGATGTCTAGGGTAATTTACTTGTGTTAGGATCTGACCAACGAGGAATTGACCTCTGGTGTGGAACACCGGTTGCCCATGTTGGTAATGACCAGGTCTAGGATATTGCTGCCCCTGGTGGGGGTGTGGATAAGTTGAGCCAAGGCATTGGAATTTATGAATTCAAGAAAACATTGAGCACAAGAGTTGGTACATGAGTAGTTTTCCCAGTTAATGGTGGGGTAGTTGAAATCGCCCATTATTAGGGTGTAGGTTGTACCCTAATATTTCTTCTATGTTCTGTAGTCCTATCTCGCCTTCATTCTTAAACTTGGGACAGCGCCCCTAGCACCTTCATCTTGGGTGGCGGATTAGAAAATGCTCCTGAGTAATGTGGAACCAAAGAAAGACCTGTTCCTGGAAGCCATATCCAATTTGTAGTGAGTAATGAATGTATGAGGTGAAGCCCATGCTGCTGCAGCACAAATGCTGTCTATTGAAATTTTAGCCTGAAAAGCTACCGAGGTAGACACAGACCTGGTAGAATGAGCTTTCACCTTGAAGGGAAGATTTTTGCCACTGGATGAAAAGACAAAGGAAATGTAGCTGGAAATCCAGTGAGATAATGTGACTTTAGAAACTGGAAGGCCCTTCCTAGTATCTGAAAAGGAAACAAACAATTGATCTGACCTTCTGAAATCTTTAGTTCTGTCCAGATAAAAACGCAATTGTCTAAGCACATCCAGTTGGTGAAATTTGTACTCTGCCTTGTTAGAAAAATTAGGGAAGAAAACAGGCAATTCAATGGACTGAGATTGGCTTGAGAAGAAACCTTAGGAATAAAGGAAGGGTTTTGCCCATAAGGAGACCCTATCTTTGTGAAACCCCAAATAAGGGGGCTTAATGGAAAGAGCTTGCAGTTTGGAGACCCTTCTTGCAGAAGTGACAGCCAGTAAAAATATGGTTTTCCAAGATAATAACTTAAGATCACATGTTCTGAAAGTTCGAAAGGGCTTGACATAAGTTTATGGAGAACAAAGTTCAAATCCCATGGTGCCACCGGATCCATGACTGGGGGGTCTTAACAAGGTGGTCCCTTTAAGGAAAGCTCTACACAGTCTATGAGCCATAAGATTAGGTTCATTAGCCAAATGAAAGGTAGAAATAGCTGCCAATTGAACTTTAATAGTGGCAGCTGCTAAACCTTGGTTGAATAACTGAGAAAGGAAGTCTAAAATGGCAGAAATGGGAGCTGTGTGAGGATCGAGGTTTCTCTCTAGGGCCCAAAAAGAGAATCTTTTCCATTTGCTGGTATAAATTTTTCTAGTAGAAGGTTTGTGAGAGGATGTCAGGATGTGTACAACCTCAGGAGAAAAGTCATGAAGCCTGACTAGGAATGGAATTGGAGCAGCCAAGCTGTCAACTTGAGGGTGTGGAGAGAGGGATGGAACACCCCTGACATGTGCATCAGCAAATCTGGCACTGGGTCCAGAGTCCACGGTTCGTCCATTAGATGAGGTCTAAGAAAGGGGAATCAAATCTGTAGAGGCCAGTAAGTAGCAATTAGAATCATTTTGCTCTCCAAGGATATTGCTTTCTGAATTACCTTTGATATGAAGGGGAAAGGAGGGAAAGCAAAGAGAAGTCCCGAGGGCCAATCGTGAACGAGTGCATCTCTTGGTGTTTCCGCTTCCGGGGGAATCAGGGTGAAGTAAGCTGCTGTATTTGGCATGGAGAGGGGTGGAAAACAGATCACAGCAAGGCTAACCCCATTTGCAAAAAATTTGTTCCACAATGTATGTGTTCAAAGACCTCTCGTGAGGCATCAGAACAGCCCTGCTGAGCCTGTCTGCTATCACAATAGATTTCCCCGGGATGTGCATTGCAACCAGAAAGTGCTGGGAAGACACTGCCCACTCCCACACTTAAAGGGCTTCTCTGCAGAGGGGGAAAGATTTGGTCCTGCCTTATGTACCACACCACCGACATATTATCCGAGTGGAACACAATCGTCCCTAGAGGGAGAAAGCTGTGACGTTCTTGCAACGCCAGAAGCACTGCTCTCATCTTCAAGACGTTGATATGCAAATATGCCTCGTGTTCCTGCCACGTGCCTTGGACTGTTCTCCCTAGATAATGCCCCCCCACCCTATCTGGGAGGCATCCGGGGTCATGGTGGCAACAGGGGGAGGAGGAACAAATGGTATGCTTGAGTTTAGATTGTTGGTCTGGGTCAACCAGCGAAGATCCTGTTTGCACAAATCTGTTATCAGGATGGGGTGAGAAAGAGGTAGATACAGCAGTGCCCACTGGGCAAAAAGTTACCACTGCAGGACCTTCATGTGCAGTCTGGCTAACGGAACTAATGTTACTGTAGAAGCCATTGTCCCCAACAACTTGAGCACCATCTTTGCTTTTGCTTTCCTTAGAGAAGTAAGCTGAAAACTTTTTCCCTGAGGTTCTGAATTCTTTCTACAGGAAGGTAAGCCCTCATTGAGACGTTGTTTATTTCGGCGCCAATAAAATTCACATGCCGAGAGGGCGATAATGCAGATTTTTGCCAATTTACTGTAATCGCTAACTGCAGGCAAGTTGAAATAGTAGCGTCTCTGGCCTGTAACAGTAGATGCCTGGTGGTCGCAGTCAGGAGCCAGTCGTCCAGGTATGGAAACACTTGGAATCCCTGACGTCTCAAGTAAGCCGTATCCACTGCCATGCATTTGGTGAACACCCAGGGGGCTGTGGTGAGACCAAAGGGCAAGGTGCGAAACTGATAATGACTGGCTCCCAGCTGGAAGCATAAGTGACTCCTTGATGCCTTGTCCATTTTGATATGGTAGTATGCATCTTGAAGGTCTATGGAGCACATCCAAATGTCTTTCCATAACAACAGGAGCATCGACTGTAAGGTGACCATTCGGAACTTGGACTTCTGTACAGATTTGTTCAATTTGCTGAGATCCAAGATGGGTCTCAAGTCCCCTGTTCTTTTTGGCACCAAAAAGAATCTGGAGTAAGTCCTTAATCCTACTTGGTCTGAGGGGACGGGTTGGATGACTCTCTTTACGAGCGACTTTTGGATTTCTACAGTTGCTGAATCCCTGTGATTGGGTGGCACATCTGAGATTTGTCTGGTTCCGAGGGGGTGGAGAAGAGAAGGGAATATGGTAACCTCTGGTAATTATCTTTAATACTCGCTTGTCTTGAGTGATATCATGCCAGGCTTCTGGGTATAAAGAAATGCGACCCCCCGACTGGCTCCTGAGACACGCAGTCGGGCCTCCTTTCAGGAGCGCTGATAGGGACAACCACAAAAGGAATCACAGTTTCCCTGGTTCTGCAGGCCTCCTCTGTCTCTAGGGCGGTGTCCACCATTATTTCCTCCTCCCCTGCCTCTGGAGAAGGAATCACCTTGTGTGTCCTGAAAAAACCTCTGACTTTTTGAACCACATTTTGCTGCCCTTCTGCCCCTTGGGATAGGGTCTAGAAAAACTGACTCCCACGGCAGACAGGGTTTTCCCTTCCTGCACGCACCTGGTGAGCGTGTCCTTTACCTTGGTTCCAAACAATGAGGATCTGTCAAAAGGGGCGTTGGTAACACTAGTCAAAGGCCTCTGAAAAGTTACACAAACGTATCCAGGAGTGTCTCCTAAGAGAGACTCCTGAACCCGCTGCCCTACTCGCTCCATCAGCTGCGCAAGATATCAGCCTCATGGAAGAGTTCACAATAGAATTTAGGGTAGACATCTGTGTGTTAACCTTCTGAAATACCACATCAGATACATTATCCTGCAGAGTATCTCCCAGCTCTTTTAGGAGATCTCTCTGGAGCCTTGTGAAATGAGACAGGTAGTTCAGCGATCCAAGTGTAAAACCACTGAAGAAAAGATATGCTTCCCGCACCTGTCCATCGTTTGAGAATCCTTGTTCGGTGGATGGACAGTGGAGGAAGTTTCGGCAAGTTCCTTTTTGGTGACTGCTGCCACCACCATAGCATCTACTGGAACACCCTTAGTAAGAAAGTCCTTGTCCTGGGGTGCTGACAAAAATGTATTTAGTCTTCTAGAAACCGGTTCCACAGAATCAGAAGAGCCCCACACCTTTCGACTCACTAATTCCAGTAGCTCGTCAAAAGGTGGACACACCCAAGAGGCAGAGGGTCGAGACCTGAAAGCCTTCAGGTACCCTGACTCCTCATCAGAAGGGGATGTGCTGGGCCAGCCGCCTTTCTGTTTCAGGATCTCAAGCATATCTGCGAATGAGATATCATCAGAGGACGACTTGCGGGCCCCTTCTGACTCCTCGAGGTCAGTGTCTGTTGTAACAGACTCATCAGGTGAGTCAACATGTTTCCTCTTACAAGTTTTCTTCCTAGGTAACTCCTCAGAAGGGTAGTCTGGGGAGACCTCAGAAGACTGGGGACCACTCATGGAGGTTTCCTGAGGCTGCAAGTCTCTGCTGTGTTGGGAGAGAGTGGGAGCAGAGACTGAAGTCGGCACTTTATAGGGAAGAGTGTCAGTACCTCTGGTTGAAACTGAAGACCTAGACAGCACACTCCTCATTACCTCGAAGGCCGATCCTCCTGGCTCCGAGGATGCCCTCCGCTTCGAAGATGCAGAGGCGTTCCTCGTTACCAAGGCAAATGTGGGGTCCAAGCTCACCCACTCCGAAGAACCGGGAGGTAGGCTCGAACCAAAGTTCAATTTGAAGTATCCCCCTCGGGCCCGACCGAAGAACAGAGGACCCTAGACCCCACAGACGGCACCGAAAGGGTCGGAGCAGATATCGGAACAGAGAAACCAACTGAGGTAGCTGGAACTGACCTTTCCACAACCCGAGGCACCAACAACTCTGGCTCTGAAGGCTCAGAGAAGCTTGGAAGAGGAACATCGACAGGGTGTGAGGGCACATTAGGCTCTGGAGCAGACTGGGATGGAGCCGAAAGTAAATTTGCCAGCGCCGAAGTACGCACCACTCTCTAGACGTCCTCATCGGAAAAGCTCCTAGGAGGACCTGGAAGATAGAGTGGGGGACCTAGATCGCTGGAATATAGGTGACCTAGGAGTCGGGGAAACCGGTCATAGTTCAGCTGACCTGCTCAGAGATGCAGTCTCAGTTATATTCTCTGAAGCTCCTGGAGCCGAAACTGATGGATCCACAATGGAAACCTCTGTCGGCACCGAGACCAGTGAAGCCGAAGAGGATGCAGTCACTTTGATAATTTTGTCTGGCGGCTCCGACGACACAGAATGGGTGGGAGAACGCCTTTGTGTAGCTTTTGGTTTGTCTTTCTTGGAAAAGGAAGGAGATTTAGAGCTGGAGGATGAAGATGTCAATTTCTCCTCAAAGGAATGTTTCAATAGTCCTTTCAAAATAAGTTTGTTCTTCCTCTCCTGAAGAACACAGGGACTAAATGCATGATAAAACAGGCAAGACTCTTGGAGGTGAATAGCCCCCAAACAATACACACACACACAGATTGTGCCCATCCATTAAGGACATTTCTGGGCACATTTAGTACACTTTTTGAAGCCCGAAGGCTTGTGACCCTTAGTATCTTTGGACATAGTGCAATAACCACTATGAAAAATGCAGAATTATATTCACACAGATAGAACAGCACCATACAAACAAATAGGCAAACAGAGGACTAGGCCCTCTAACTTAAATGGACCTAGCCCAGGAAGAGACAAAAAACAGAACCAAAGACTAGGTCCACTAACTTAAACAAGCCTAGCCCAAGTGGAAAGGAAAAGGCAACAGAAACAAGCAGCACAAGAGAAGTGATGCAGGGACACAATAGGCCAATGGAAGAAAGGCCAATCAATGTACAAACAGTACACACAGTAAACAATGCAGTAAATAGTCTAAAACAGACACAGACTGCAAAAAAAAAAAAAAAAAAAAACACTAAACTACCAAAAAAGTTGTTTTTAGCCAACAATAAACTAGTAAAAGAGATTGAAAAGTTTCACTTAGCCACGGCCAAGAAGAATCACGACTGAGCTGAACGAGCAGCAAACGAGATCTGGGTTATATTAGTGAGGCATGACAGGATACCTCCTAGCCACGAGCCAACCAGAAGTTTTTGAGCTAGAGTATGTCCGAGTGAGAGCCGAGCTTCAGCTCCGATCCCAAGTGTAAGAATAAAGGTGAGAGAGGACTACCGAACATTAATTATTTTGGCTGATAATAGGCATATAATATGGGACTGAGACAGCAAATAGGGATGGTTCTGTTTTGCTTTGAGTTGGGATTACTGAAATAACCATGAAGGAAATAATGATGACATAATGTATAGCTTTATTCAGGTTACACTTGATTTTGATTTTTTTTAAAGTAAAGCTTCATAGGTTAATTAATTATATAATTTCAATATGATGCTTTACCAGAAAGGCTCATCCAGACTCTGCTACACTTTGCTGTGAAGGAAAGGTTAGTTTGCTGTTATTTTTTGTATTTCTGTATTGCCTTTCTATATTTTGAATACTGTAGTTTGTTTTCTTTACCTTGTGTTTTGCTTGCATTCTGTTTAACAGCATATTAAAACTTCAAAAGAGACCACAGCTCTCTCTGTTCTGAGTCAGGCAGAATTTTTCCCTCCCTCCCACCCATTTAAGTTGTCTTGTTAAATACCACTGTCTTTCTAGTTGCCCGCCTCTTATGTTAATCTGACCATATATCTCATTTCTCTCTACTTTCACTGGCTTATGTGAGTAATCACAAAACCATCACTTTTGAAATCCCACCCCTTCAATTATTTAAATTTATTGGCCATCCTACAGTATTTCATAGTACCAAAATACAAAAGTAACCACCCCTTTCAGTCCATCTTGCTGTTTTAAAATAGTAACTCTCCACTAAACCTTAACTTTTTAAACAGGTAAAACTCAAGTTACCTACTTTCATATCTAACTTCTCTAGTGCACACTGCAGAGTGCATTCTTTTCAATCTTACCTTTAAGCATCCCTGTTACTAGCACTTTCTCTAATACCTAAAAGATCATCTCTACTTGACTCCAAGTAGACTTTTCTCTATCTGTTAAACCTAGCACTTGCTCCTACAGTACTTATTACCTTGGTACGGCACTCTTATAGATAGCACCCCAAAAGGGCGAACCCCCATTTCTCGGTCACTCCGTCCCCGGAATCTCTTTTAAAGTTTTTGTCTAGTCCTTCTAGCATGTCGAGGGATCAGTTGCTAATGTCCTCTCCTGCTCAGCTGGTGAACCTGGGAATATTGAGGCAATGTTACAATTGCCTCATGTACACAGACAACCCTCTCCTCCTCCCACAAAACACAAATACATGCGAGAGATGCAACTATACGGCCAAACTGGAGGCTGAGCTCTCTCAACATAGGACTGGCAAGACCAGTCAGGAGGAGAAGGTTACCACACACACTATAGACCCAGTCTCACATAGTACCATCACAACCTCAAATCATACACATAAACACACAAAGACATACTCAAGGCTCTGATCAAAAATCTACCAAAACAGCAGAGGCCACCAAAGCAGACACCCAAACAACCACCACCTCAGAACACAACACCTGCAACACATAGACCTCACAGTCAGAGTGTCAAACAGTCACAGCCCTTAAGGCCAAACACAATGCCAGACACACTAGTCATTGGTGACTCCATAGTCAGACACACTGACGTCCCGCTCACCAGACTGAGTAAGGAGAAGGTCACAGTAAGCTGCCTGTTCGGCGCTAGAATCCGCCACATAACGCAAGCACTCAGGTCTCTCAACAGCAGGTACAAATATGACTCAGTCATTGTCCACGCTGGTGTAAACGACCTGAGACGTACCTCCTTGGACTACATGAAAAGAGACATTGAGGAGCTCTCTGATTATGTAGCCCAGGCAGGCATGACCCTGACCTTGAGCAGTATCCTACCTTCACCAAGAATGATGCCACAATACAGAGATAAGATGATCAGCTTTAACAATTGGCTTAAACTCTGGTGTCATTCAAAGGGGATCCAATGTCTGTCTGCCTGGGATGACATGCTGGACAAGCCACGCTGCTTGCAAGGGACGGCTTGCACCTGTCACCCTGGGATTCTGGATATTGGCAAAGGCTCTTGCCACCCCATAGTGCCTTTTTAGGCAAGGCTCAAATTCTAAACCTACCACCCTAGAACACAAAAAAGGAAAAAAACTAAGGGTAATGCTGCTCAATGCCAGAAGTCTAAATCTCAAAATGCACGCACTCGAGGCCCTTCTCAGTATGGAGAACATCGATGTCTGTGCAGTGACAGAAACCTGGTTCAAGGCTCCTGAGAGCACCCCAGCACTATCAGGTTTTACCTTTTATCATGCGTTCCGGCCCCAAAATCCGGACAATACCAAGAAAGGAGGGGGGGTATCCATATTCATCAAAGACACCCACACCTCAAGACTGGTGGCAACGCACGATGCATCGGAGACCATCCAGGTGCAATTAACCATAGGCAAGACTGCTCTGCAAATTGTAGCATGTTACAGGCCACCCTCACAAACTCAGGAACCTCACATGGCCTTCCTGAAAACACTAGAGGGGATAAATGTATCACCAAACACCATCATACTAGGTGACTTCAATTACCCTAATATAGACTGGGAACACTACTCAAGCCCAAACACCCTAGCCCAAAAGTTCCTGGAATTCATAAACTCAAATGCCATGGAACAACTAGTCACCATCCCCACAAGAGGAGAAAACATACTTGATCTCATCATCACGAACATGGGAGCACAATGTTCAACACCGGAAGTATACCCCTCACTGGTGAGATCAGATCACAAACTAATCTCGCTGGAGGTCCTCATCCCACCCCACCTGAAATAAAAAGACCACAGTAAAGAACTTCTCGAAAGCCGACTTCACACTGCTAAAGACTAGTGTGGTCTCCTTTAAGGCCCCGAGCCGACGGAAAACAGTACTCAAGCCGCTGAATCACTTACAAATGCCTTCTACCAGCACCTGCAGGACTGCATGGATAAGGCAATCCCAAGCAAAACAAAGACTCTTTGTACCAAAGGCAAGCGTCCACTCTGGTGGACCCCAGCCATAAACAAACTCTACAACAAAAGGAGGAAGCTACTACAAGATAGAGCAAAATCCTTAAAAGGTAAGACACCCTTGATCACTATAAGTAAAAACTAAGAGCTCTCATAAAATCATCCAAAGCAAATTTTGAGAGAAAAATAGCTAAAGACTCAAAAGACAATCATAAGGCCTTCTTTAGCTATGTTAGAAACCTGGGAGGAAACTCCCAGATATGCTCAGAACTAGTTCAAAATGATGTGAAGATTACTGATCCTACAGACATTGCCAACATACTGGCTGACAGGTTCAGTGCAAACTTCTCCCCTCCCCAAAAGGAGAGATATCTATACCAAGCGATTGCAGCCCCCAAACATCTCCAACGCCCAAGTGAGAACTGCTCTCTCCAAAGCAAAAACACAGCATCCATGGGACCTGATGGTGTCCCCGGCTGTGTGCTCCACGAACTCAACGAGGAATTAAACCCACAGCTAGGACAGCTGTTTAATCATAGTCTTACCTCTGGATACGCACTCCAGGAGTGGCGCACTGCAACTGTGGTCCCACTTCACAAAGGCGGTGCCTCCACCGACCCTGGAAATTACCGCCCATTAGCTTGACAAGCCTTATCTGCAAAGCCATGGAGAGGATCATAATGGACCTCATAAATAAAGACATAGGGAATTTGCAGACTTTGGATCCATCCCAGTTTGGCTTTGTCAAAGGCAGATCATGCCTTCTAAACTTGGTTGACTTTTTCAAACAGTCACCAAAGCCATTGATGAGGAAAGGCAATCCATACAGCCTACCTCGATCTGGCGAAGGCCTTTGATACAATACCCCACTCGGGTATCATTGAAAAACTCATCAGCTTAAATGTTAACCCATACATCACAAGATGGGTTGCAAACTGGCTGAGTGACAGAACCCACAGGGTCAGAGTTGCTGGCGCCATGTCAGACTCAAAGCCTGTCACAAGTGGTGTACCACAGGGCTCAGTCCTGGGCCCACTCTTGTTTGGCATCTACTTTTCCAGTACAAGCAAACACAGGAGGGTTATGGCTGACAAAGTTTGCAGATGACTGCAAACTGGGCCATAGTAGAAAACACATCTGACACAGATATCCTTCAGAAGGGTCTCACAGAAGCGGATAACTGGTGCCAGAGCCATGGCCTAAAGTTAAATGCCAAAAAATGCATAGTCATACCCTTCGGGAAAAACAAGGTTACCCCTAGCTACCAAATAGGTGGCAATCCACTGAGTACAGAAGAAGTTATCAGGGACCTGGGGACCCAGGTTGATAGTAGTCTGTCATTCGACACCCATGTAGCTAACGTAGTTAGGAAGACCTTCTACATTGCCCACCTTATCATGAAGGGATTCTCATCTAGATCAAGGGAGGTCATAGTCTCCCTATACTCATCACTCATCAGACCAATGATTGAGTACAATGCCCCATTCGAATGTATCTGACCCGACACTTGCAGCAGCTGGAGAGGCCACAAAGTTCCTCACCAAAAGGATAAAGGGTCTCAAACATCTGTCCTATGCTGCCCGACTGAAAGAACTCCAGCTCTATTCAGTCGCACGCTTGCTCAGAGGTGACCTTTGCCTAACATACAAGGCCATGTCAAACCCAGATTTGATGAATATGCTTCACCTCAAAAAATCTAGATCCGTCAGAGCCACAAGGGCGGAGACTTAAACCTCGACACGGCTATTAATAGGGCGTGCTGGAGGGATAGATTCATCACCCAAAGACTCCCTATGCTGTGGAATAAAATCCCGGTATATGTGAGGCAGAGCACCTCGCTGGCCTTGTTCAAGAGAAATCTTGACCAATGGATGGGAGATCGCAGATATACCCCAGGGATTACCTCAGTGTCACTGCTCAACAGAGGCACAGCAAAATAATGGGTATAGTTCCCCATACTAAAGGGGTGGCGTAAGCCACAAAACTATGGGCTAGGCTTGTAAATGCCCTCTGGCAGATAGCCTAGTATGAACCTATGAACCTATGAATATAGGCCAACACAACAAGATCACCTGGAGTCATATTTTTACACCGTCGACTGGCTAACCCTATCATGGCACCCAGTCTGTGATCTCTAGTCTCCTATCTTGAGTATACTGCACACCACATTAGATGTCCAAAGCGGCTGATTTCTACAGCTCTCTCCCCAACAGGGCACCATGAAGAGGCTGTGCTTCTACCCGCACCTCCTTTCTTTGGTTTGTTTGAGATGGAAAGACTCGGCTTGTTTTTCAGAGGGGGGTGGAACCCCACATTGACACAGGAAGAACATGGAAACTTCAAACAGGCACTGGTCAGAGGTCAGAATCAAATCTTGTACCTCATGCATGGGAGGCAAAAACCTTAACCATTATGCCAACTGGTGGGGGCTTTATGATCAATAGACAGGAGCAAAAAAGAGAAAGAAAAACAATATTGGAATTTGAAGAAGTCTATATAGTCATATAGAAATAGCAAATAATTCCTTTATTATTAAAGAGTTGTTTTGGCTGATATGATATGATAGGATATAGGCAATGTTTAATTAGTGTGCTTTTAGTATTATGCAGATAACTTTGAATATCTTAATTCCTAACAAATTATTATTCAGTGCTTTAATACCTGTGTTTTTAACTGAGGTCAATGATAAAATAATAAATACTAAAAAAAATACCTAAATGTCAGCTGCACACCTACTATTGGGTCATCAGAGCATGCATGTACTTTATAATGCAATGGCAATTACTATGAAACCATGAAACCAATACTCAAGTGTCAGTCCTACATCCACTACTGGGTCAACATTAAAGCAAGCATAAGGCTGCACATCCTGAGCCAAAAGCTTTATTTCAAAATTTCTGCATATGTAAACATTAAAAGGAACTGAATGCTTGGACGTATGTAAAAGCTACTAATATCATGGATGTTGTGATAACAAAGAAATTAATGAATTTTATGCAAATAATACCATTAAGAAAAATTAGAGTGTCTTGATATAAAAATGTTTCGCATTAAATATATAATTATATATAGTGCATGTGTGTAAATCCACACACACAGACACACAGACACACACACACACACACACACACACACACACACACACACACACACACACACACACCTATGTGTAAATATACACAACAAGGGAGGAGAGAAACAGGGAGGGGGACAGAAGAAGATTATTTTGATCATGATTTGATCATTTTTTCATGGGGGGGGTTGATTTTAAGCCATAAGGGCTATAACTTTTCAACTATGCTAACACTGATGTTACCCCTGAGCACTTTTTTCTTTTTCAGAAAGGATTTAAATTTGTACCAAACAGGCGTTTTCGTCTGGCAGATGCCTCCACTGAACTGAAACTATTCACAAGAAAGATAAATCTAGCAGCTGTTCTAAAGAACACAAATACTGACCATGAGAATACCAACCTAACAGGAATTTGTAGAAATAAAAGTGTCTTAATTCTATATTACATCCTACCATTCAGGATTTTCAGCAAGCTTGTTTGGACGGCCTTTATACAATTGGGAGGATGAAGAAACTGAATTATAGGAATTTGACACCTAATGAAAGAAATATTATGAATGACATAAACATAAGACTTATGCAACCTGACAAAGGTGGTGGTATGGTACTTTTCATTTCCCACAACTATTCAGGAGCCATGGTAGAAATACTTCAGGGTGGTAACACATCAACAGGTGTCAAGGAACCAGATTAACATAACCTACAGAAGAACAGATCAGTTAGAAGAACTTAAGACTGATGGAAGAACAGATCTTGATACATACAAATTTTTATTAAAGAAAGACAATCCCATCATTCCTACAATTTGCAATATATCCCTCCTTTAGGCCTACTGTATCAGCACATAGTGTGAATTTTTCAAACTTTGCAAAATATACCTACGCTACCTTGATGACAATTTCATTTTATGGTTGGGTCCAGAAGAATGCATCAGTAGTTTTACTGAGTATCTTAATACTACAACTAGATTTCTAAGATTACCTTATTCACTTAAGAATTCTCATATGAATTACTTGGTGTAATTTTCAAGGCATATCAAGGATTCAGGTATTGTATTTATAGAAATCCTATGCACAGTAGCAACACCTATTTACACTATTCAAGTTCACAACCAAATAACCAAAAGGTCAGTTTGGTCAGGGGGCAAGTCATCAGGTTCGGCTACAATTGTCTCAGACTTGGATACATTTTTGGAAAACAAATCAACAAATTACAATACATGTTATACAACAGGGGTTACCCAAGACTTATGGTTGAGAAGGTGGTAAGTTAAGTTGTGGAAAGTAGGGAAGTGAAATTTAAACTTATTTCGGGGATAGGTCTAGGCAAAAAGGGTGATGACAACATCTCCACCTTTGGAACAGTTATGGTATTGGAATTTTACATAGAATTTAATGACATTAGATTTATTGCTGAGAAGTACTGGAAAATTCTCAGATCTACCCCTTACATATATACAGTAGTAGGTAGTCAATACAAAATATTTAGCAAACTTTCAAAGAATTAAAAGACATTTTCTGAACACAGGGCAATGAATAAACAGCACATTATCCATTGGAACAGGGAAATGTGGAAACTGTAAACAGTGCAAATACAGTATTCAGGGTATACAACTACTCAAACGACAACAGTTTCAAATCTATTAAAGGAAACTGCTCAACGACAGGGACAGTTTACTTAGCTAAATGCAATGCATGCCCATCATTTTACACAGGAAAGACAAAGAGGGCATTAAGGAAAATAACTTATGAGCCTAACTAGGACATTAAAACTAAAAGCAAGGTTAGTGCTCTATATAAACACTCTTGTCTACGTTCCAACTTTGAAGGTTTTACATTTGGCATTCTTGACCAGATGACCATTAACCCCAGGGGTTGTGGATGAGAGACCTAACTCAAATTTAAGGCGCTTCTTTGGCAACTTAAACTTATGACAGTACACTACCCAGGTTGAACAAAACTATTTTAAATCAAACCTGTTTTGAAATTAAGGGGTGAAAATTTGTGAAACATTGATTTATTCACTATTTGACTGTTTTTTTCAGAAAGTTTTAATTACTTTTACTACTTTTATTATTTACAAGGCAGAGCTGGTTTCAATTACATCATGATGTTTTCACATGCAGAGGTGAATTTTTGGTAATTTGTTTACTATATGTATCGCAGTACTTAAACAATTTTACTTCTTAATACTCGAAGTACCAGTGTGTGTTCAATTAACTTTAAATGACAGAAAACTGAATAATATGGTCAAGTTCTTTAGCGTATATAAATATATAAATATTATTATGGATGCATGATGATTTCATTCTGATGAAGTTGTAGGCAGAGACAAAAGCATTCAATACTGAAACTTTAATACACACATTTTCTTCATGTTCATTCAATTATTTACATGCACCAGCTTCCTCCACTGATACGCTATACCTTTGATTTCGCATATCTATCTAGTTATATCTATGTGTATGTGTATATATATATATATATATATATATATATATATATATATATATATATATACGTGTGTGTGTGTGTGTGCATGCATACACACACACACTTTATATATACACATACATTATATATATATATATATATATATATATATATATATATATATATATATATATATATATATACACACACACACACACACACACACACACACACACACACTAAAATCCCCATTACCTGGGACTCAAGCAACTGGCACTCTTAAGCAAATGGCATTTGACTGGCTCGTATGCTGGCATACGAGCCAATCAAAAATTGCAAAACGGAGCCACTTCTCAATATGAACAGCCCGCAGTTCTGCATTGAGAAGAAGTGGCTCCGCATTGCTATTTTTCATTGGCTCATATGCTGGCACATGGGAGGTTCAGTTGGGTTTGCCCCTCTCCAAAAACAAAAAACAGAAAATTAACTGGAGTCTTTCACTTACTATGACTCAACCATTTCACCTATGAATCACTGAGGGTATGCGCACTTCAATGCAGATCAGTTTGCGAGGTACATTTCTAATAGAAAGATGTAGTACGGGAATAAAACAGAGTGGAAATACTTTTTATTGGTTCATAGGTTGGTACCAGGCCATCAGCCCTAGGGCCTATACAAGCCTAGCCATACCAATTTCCCTGGCTATTTCTTCCCACAGTATTTACTTCCCTGGACCCCTGTCTAGCAGGGCGACTGACATGATCCCTGGGGTGAATTTCCTATCTCCCATCCAATCATCAAGGTTCCTTTTGAAGAGGGGCAAAGAGGCACTCTGCTTGACATGTATGGGCAGTTTATTTCAGAGTCTGGGCAGTCTCTGGGTCAGGAACCTATCCCCTCCAGCATGTTTTGTTCATTGTGATGACAAGGTTTAGATCCCTGGAGCGTGCGTCTCTGAGGGATTGGGATTTCTTTAAGTATAGCATGTCCAACAGCTCTGGGTTTGACGTGGCCTTGTATGTTAAGCACAGATCGCCTCTGAGTAGACGATATGCGGCAGAGTATAGGTGGAGTTTTTTTTAGATGGTCAGCATAGGGCATCTGCTTTAGGCCTGTGATTATTTCTGCGGCCTTTCCAGTTTTGTTTATATGGGATTCGGCCTTTTAAATTTCTGATCGTATGCAGTTTCGGCAAATTCATTTCGGCAATGTGTGATCCGATTACATGGGCTTTTGTTCTTCTGAAGTAGACCTCTCTATATATATATATATATATATATATATATATAGATAGATAGATATATATAGATATATATATGATAGATATGTAAATATCTATTTATATATCTATATATAGATATATAAACAGATATATACACACACACACATATATATATATATATATATATATATATATATATATATACACACACACACATAGCTAGATATAGCTATAGATCTATATATATATATATATATATATATATATATATATATATATATACATATCTACACACATGCATACACATACACTCACATGTATATACATGTATATACACAAACATATATATGTATGTACGCATATAGGTATACACACACACGTGTATCTGTATGTTTGTGTGTGTGTGTATATGTGTGCGTGTAATGTCTGGTCCAAGGTGTAGAGGGCAAAGTCATGACTGCATTCCAAATGACCTTTAACTGCTGGCATAGGTGATGGAAGGCAAGGTGGGAAGGGCAGGAACGAGTGGCAAAATGCCAGCCAAGTTACTCTTGCAGGAGGGACTGGTGATAGAGTGGCTGTTTCACCACATGTAAGCAAAGGTTTACAGGCAAAAATAGCTTTAATCGGAGACATGGGCTTGAGGTAGTGACTGCAATTCTCATTAGCATGTAGGGGGGAGCACTCAAATACAATACAGGTGGGAGGATGGATTATGGGAGCAAAGCAATTATAAGTGTTTGCTTCAGTAAGATGTTTAAACAACTCCCTCCTAAAGGGTGGGGGTATAGGAGGATTTCTAATGACAAAAAAGATAGACCTTGGAGATTGTTCTCTCAACAAGTAGAGCTGTGGAGGCTTTTTTTTTTTTTTTTGAGAAAAGGAATAGGGGGATTGAAAAACTGATGAGTATATACAATAATGCAGAGAGGAAAGTGGATGTTTCAGTACATGAAAGGGACTGGTATAGACAGGACAGTGCGATGAGCGCAGGATTTGAGTATGTTGATAAAGTGACCCAGCCTATTTAAAGTCAAAGACCACTGGTGACTGCAAAGTTAAACTTGGTGATAAAGGAAAGGGCATATTCTATTACAGGTAAAATAATATTCTTTGTTATTGCTTTTCTGGTGTCAGTCAAAAATAAGTTGGTAAGTTTACAAGATAGTTTAACAGATTTAATACAGGTAGAGCAGGATCTACAATGTTTGAGATACTCATGAGTCTGTTGAAAGAAACATGAAATAGTTGGCCATCTACTTCCACTGGAGGAGATTTTGAGGCAGCAATTTTTTTTGTTACAATAAATAAGCATATCATATTACTAAAATGTTTTTGAAGGAGAGACCGATATATTTTGAATTGGCTGGAACTATAAGGACAAACAGATCATTGGCACAGAATTTCATCTGAAGGTACAGAAATTCAATAGAATGACTGGGCCAGATTCAATAAAGCCACTAAGTGTACACAGTATGTATTCAAGAACATCCCTAGCACATTTGTGCTTTCTAGTCACCCAGAAAGATTTGCTAAGTGTACATGTAGTCTACACTTTGTGGTAACCTTTATGAATCCCTGACAATATTTATAGCTGCAAGAAAATCAGTAGGAAATCTAAAATTAGGAGGAAGAATGTGCGAGTTACGCCTGTGTTATCTGTTAACTCAGAATACGTTACACTTAGTGTAGGTATTATTGAATCCCAAGGACTGTTACAAAATGGAAAGAACTGAATAAGCCCAAGAATGGAGTCTTGTGAAATCCCAATAGAAGAAATAATGAAGCTAAAAAGTACCCCAAAAAGGATGACTACAGTAGCAGTTTTTTAAACCCTCACAGTGATTCAGTTGAGAATCCAGTGTTGCACAATTGAGCTAGAAGTAAGGCATGTTCTACTAAATTAAAAGCATTTTTAAGTAAAAAAAAAATATGGGTGCATACAGAACTTACCATAAGTGCATGTTTTGAGTATAATCACTTTTGCAGTCCTCACATTTGGGACATCGAGCTGTAGGTAGCCAGTGGTTAGCCTGACCTCCAGAGGGTTATCCTCCCCAGGGCTTCAGCCAATGCCATTCCCTTAAAGGCATCAGTATATTAGTGACAAAGGGTGTGCCAGAAGACACCATCTTAATTAAGATCATTCTTGCCTCCTCAAAAGAAGACCACAGTATAACAACTCTAACAGATCAGATGGTGCAGCTCCAGCTGGCACTGATCTACTCCAGAAAACCCCAATCCTTCTGTATGGGTGGTAGGCTGATGAAAGGAGGAGTGGGGGTTGGGTAGGGAGATATGTAATGAGAACAAGGGAGTCACCATAACCAAAAGAGCAGTAATCATTTCAGTACAGAAAATGATGTGGGAAAGGAGGGAGGGAGGGTACTGTAGATCAGACTATGTGCTGTGTCTTTAAAAAGCATATCAAAGACTGTATGTACACGTATAAATTCCAGACATGTGCACTCCCTACTGTCATTTTGAAAGAGCAGCCACAGCATGAACATGCATGATCATACTTGTTAGTGTGGATACAAGTTACTTTAGTTAAAGTCAGTAAACCTCTATAGCAATGAGTTTGTATAAAATAAAGCTGTTTGAACAGAACCCACGAAAACTTCTATTATGTCCAGAGTAGGAGAGCGACATGTTGTCAGAACCTGAACTGCAGAGAATAATATTCGGAGCCATGAGGTGCAGAGATGACAGCGAAGGTAAAACTAAGAAAAAAGAGCAGGAAAAGAGCCAGAAAGGAATCAAAGATAATTTGAAGTAGCACAAACTATATGGTAAAAAAGACAAAATGGGGCATTACAAGGGCACAAACTGCATTATTAAGCAAGGGGAAGGCGCAAAAGTTTTATTAACTAAGGGAAATGTTTAAAACAAAGGGATATGATGAAACGATTAACAGTAAAGCAAAACGAGCATGTTTAAAGCAGAACGAGTGTGTTTGAGGCAAAATGGGCATGTTTAGAATAAAACGAGCACAAGAAAAGCACAACGGGCATGAAAAGGGCTTAAACAAGCAAAATGATGTTGTAAGGGCAAAAAGTGGCACATTAAGCAAAAATAAGGCAAGGCGACTGCATGTGTTTTGGCATAACTACAACTTCGTATTGTATCAAGGGCATAACTAAAGTTATTCGAATTATCTCAAAGTGTGTAAAATACAGTGTGTACTTATTACTGTGCAAATATATCGAACAGTTATTGTGTGCAAGTGCAACTATTACATGAAATACAGTCAAAGTATAGCCATTTCAAAAAGTTTCTTGTGCTGGGTTCGTCTAGTCTCAAAGTGCCGCCATTATAGAGAGTTTCTTGCACTGTAAAGAGTTGCCTAGCAAGGTACCACCATTTTGGGAAAATGTCAGCGTGTTGTCTACAGTTTATTCGCAAAGTGCAATTACTTCAAAATTTTATTGACTTTGGGGCAAGAGAAACCCAGTTTATTTGAATTGCGCAGTTATTTGATATGTTTTTTACACTGATTAGAATTGATTTCTTGCAATGCAATAAATTACAAGAGTATTACAGTGCCCGAGAGACTTATTTAGTCAAGTCCAATTTTCCAAAGGTATTAAGAGTTTGTCCACTAGCATAATTTCGAGGAGTCCAAAAAGTATCATTTCAAAAGCCTAAAGGCATTGGACAAAGTTACAAATATTGGCATAAGCTTCTGGCATATGTGCATGTTGGTGCTTATTTGCAAAACCCTTCACTGGTATGTGCTAATATGGCAGACAGACTTTGAAAGCCCTTACCTCTTGTATTTTATCAGAATATTGCAGAGAACTGGAGAATATTTGAGCAAAAGTATGATATTTTTATACAAGCAGAGATGCATGCACCAAGGCATTCATTTTGCTAAACCTAGCTGGGTCAGAGGCTACAGAAAGAGAGCGTTCATTTATGCATGTACCAGCAGTATATGGAGGAGAAGGTGAAAACGATCATATTGCTGTACAGGCTGAGTCAAGGGAAGACCCTGAGTGTTTGAAGCTCAAGTTCAGAGAAATGCGTAACCCTCCAGACAAACAATACATTAGAGAGGCATTTGTTTTACACGAGAGATCAGAAATCGGGGGAACTTTTGCAGCTTATATAACTGACCTGAGAAACAAAGCTAAACATGTTGGTTTGGCGACTTAAAAGATGAGCTGATAAAGAACAGGCTTGTGTGCAGTATTAATAATGCTGCTGTGAGAAAGATTTTGCTTCGTGACAGTGATTTAACGTTGAGCAAAGCCATTAAGATTCGTCAACTCCATGAAGTGACAGAAAAACACAAGTATGCTTGCAAGTGACAACAGCATGGTTTCAGTAGGCTCTAGAGCAAATGTAGACAGCATGCAATATGTGGCAAACATAAGCAGGCCCAAGCACGTGGCAGCTACAGGGTTTCCTGGGAGGACACATAGCTTTCCAGCAAGTTCTAAGAAGGGAGCAAGCTCAGTGCAGTACAAGCATGAATCAGCAAAACCCAAATCTAGCTTTATTGTTAACTGTCACAATTGTGGTGCAAATCATGAGGCTAAAAGAGAGAAGTGTTTAGCATTTGGTCAGCAATGTCACAAGTGTAAAAAATGGAACCATTTCCCAAAGTTTTGCAAATCAAATAAACCTCACACAGTTGAAAAGATAGGTCACACAAAGAAGCAAGTTGATTGAGTACAGCCAAAGCAGTCAGTTTTCTATGTAGATGGTGTATCAGTACTTAGTGAAAGAGTTGATGCAGTGAATTTATTAGCAAGCAGCAAAAAGTGTTTTCTACTGTCTGGATTAATGGAAAATCCACACAACGTAAAGTAGGCACTGGTTCAAAGTGCAATGTCATATCAGCAGACACATTTACTAAAGAACTAATGAACAACTCAATGTGGCCAATAGTGCAAAACTTGTCGCTTATGGAGGTGAAGAAATTCAAACCAAAGGTTCAGTGATGCTTTCATTTTATTTGGCCAAGAACTGTTACAACTAGTTATTTTATGTAGTCTGAAGATCAGTGCAGTCTTTATTGGGTTTCAAAGATAGTTTGAGAATGAATCTGCCTTCTTTTGCTAAAGAAGTTAATCACATAAGTGAATTTCCAAGTTCTATTTTTTCTGAAGCCATTTTCTCAGAGTATGCTGATGTTTTCGATGACATGTTGGGCAAACTTCCAGTTGTGTATTCCATGACGTTAGACCCAGAGGTCACTCCAATAATCAGACCAGCGAGAAGAGTTCTGATAGCTATGCAAGATAAAGTTAAGGCTCAGCTGGATAAAATGGTGCAGCAAGGTGTAATTTGTCCAGTCACAGAACCAACTGAATGGGTGTCATCTATGGTAGCAGCTCACAAAAAAGGCTCAGACGAAATCAGAATATGTATTGACCCAAGAGATTTGAACAAAGCATTAGAGAGGCCATATCATCCAATGTGCACAGTCAAAGAGGTCACAGCTCTAATACCGAATGCCACGTTTTTTTTTCTAACTTGGATGCAGAGTTCATTTTCTTAAGTGATGCTTGATCGCAAATCCTCAATTCTAACCACTTTTGGTACTCCATTTGGCAGATACAGATTCCTAAGGATGCCATCTGGAATAAATTCTGCAAGCGAAGTCTTTCAGTGTGCAATGGAGCAACTTTTTTGGGGTTATCCTCGTACCATAATAGTAGATGATTTACTGGTTCGAGGCCATGGTGAAGTGGAGCATGACAGAAACCTAGAGAAAGTTCTAGACAGAGCACATGAAGTGAACTTGAAGCTCAATCCTCTGAAGTGCAAATTCAGACTTCCAGAAGTTTTAGGTCATTTATTTACCAGTACTGGCTCAAAACCAGACATGATCAAGCAAACAGCTATTTTTGAGATGACAGTACCTTTAAGAGAGCTAACGGGCAAAAATGTTGCATAGTCATGGTTGGAACAGTACCAGAAGGTATTTGAAGACCTTAAGTAGAAAATTGCTACCCCACCTACATTAAGATATTATGATGTGAATAAACTAGTCACTCTTTCCTGTGATACTTCAAAATTTGGTCTTGGTACAGTTCTTCTTCAAGAGGGCAGACCAGTAGCCTATGCATCTAGAACACTTGCCCAAACTAAGATGCAGTATGCTCAATTTGAGAAGGAGCTTTTGGCAATAGTATTTGCAGGTTCCAAGTTTCATGATTATATTTATAGTCGAGCTATTCAGATTGAAACGGACCACCAACCTCTAGTTACTATTCTAAAGAAGCCTATGCATTCTGCTCCACTGGGATTACAAAGAATGATGCTCAAATTGCAAAAGTAGAACTTCAAAATAGTCTATATGAAACACAAATTGCTCTATCTGGCTGGTACCTTATCCAGATCATCCAAAAATATGACAAAACAGCTTGACACAGAAAATTTTGACTTTGAAGTGATGGCAGTGCGTAATTTTTCTACCACTAGACTTGATGAGTAAGAGCTCATACAAAGACTGATCCAAATTTGTAATAGCTCAATCACTATATTGATGTTGGATGGCCGTCAAAGCAATCTAGTGTACCACCTGAAGTGCAAACCTATTTTCCTTACAGAGATGAATTGTTGATAGAAGATGACTATTTTCAAAGGTCCTAAAACTGTTGTTCCTAGTTCCATACAACAAGAATATATCCAGATTTTGCATTGTGGTCACCCAGGTTCCACATCCACTAAGAAAAAAAGTGAGAGAATTGGTATTTTGGCCTTCATTACCGAAAGATATTGATGAAGTACTTTCTTCTTGTTCAGTATGCAATAGTACTAAACCGCATTTGCAAAGAGAAACACTTCAGCTAAGTCCTGTTCCTGAACTACCTAGGTCAACAGTAGCCACTGATATCTTTGAGTGGAACAATCAACACTACTTAGTTTTGGTAGACTCTTATTCAAACTGGCTTAAGATTGATCTATTACCTAACCTAACATCCACTGCTGTTATTACTCAGTTAAAATGCCATTTCTCAGTCCATGGTAGTCCGCACAAAGTTCTTTCTGACAATGGTACTCAATTTACTAGTCTGTTGTTTCAGAATTTTGCAACAGAATGGGACTTTGTACATGTCACTGGCAGTCCTGAATATCCTCCATCAAATGGTCTAGCTGAATATGCAGTGCAGAGTGCAAAGCAATTACTTAAGAGGTCAAAGCATGACAATACCAATGTGTTCTTGAATTTGCTTAATCTCAGAAATATACCCTGTGACGATATTCTTGGCTCACCTGCTCAAAGATTACTTTCCAGGCAAACCAGAACTATGCTGCCCATTAATTCCAGTTTATTGAGGCCTAAAGTTAATAATAATAAAACCATCAAGGCTCAATTGTTTAAGAAGCATAATATCCAGAAGTCTAGTTATGACAGATTGAGCAGATTACTTTGTTCATTCAGGGAAGGAGAGAGTCTGAATCCAGACAGCAAAAGGTTTTGACCAAATTGGTCAGATTACAGACATCTGTGCCAAGCCAAGGTCTTACCTAGTAAACACCAAATGTGTGGAATATAGAAGGAATCACAGACATCTTCTTCCTGTACCAGAATCATCATTCATCATCACAACATTGTTTCTGTGATGTAGACTCCAAAGCTAAGAGCAAATCAGATGTTATTCCCATCCCAGAGTGTGTTAAAACCTCTGATTCCATTCCTGAAAATGTTCCGAACATTCCAAAGATCGAACATTTTGTAGAGACAGTCTCAGTTGCTAAATCCAATTCCCAGTTTTTATGTCGCACAATATGGACGAATATCTAAGCCCAATGTGAAATAAGCAGCAATGTGACTTATCTGTGTGTGTGTGTGTGTGTGTGTGTGTGTGTGTGTGTGTGTGTGTGTATATACAGTATATATATATATATATATATATATATATATATATATATATATATATATATATATATATATATATAGAGAGAGAGTATATATGTGTATATATATGTATATATATATATATATATATATATATATATATATATATATATATATATATATATATATATATATATGTGTGTGTGTGTGTGTGTGTGTGTGTGTGTGTGTGTGTGTGTGTGTGTGTGTGTGTGTGTGTGTATATACCTAGTCTTGTATAATGCATGACCAAGAATTACCCGTGTTCTCTGCATGCCAAATAGCCTCAAAACATTGCATGATCTATTTCTCAAAGAGAGGATGTAGATCAGAGTGTAGGTGCTGTGTCTTTAAGAAACATGGCAAAGACTGTACGTGCACGTATAAATTCCAGGCATGTGCAATCCCTAGTGCCATTCTGAAAGACCAGCCAGTGCATGAGCATGCATGATCACAGTTGTTAGTTTGTATATAGTTTACTTTAGTTAAAGTCAGTAAACTTCTACAGTGATGTGTTTGTATAAAATAAAGCTGCTTGTATAGAACCCACGAAGACTCTTCTATTGTATCCATAGTACGACAGCGACAGGTACGTGGACTGCAACAGTAAATCAACTCTAACATCTACATTTATGTTGCGTTCCTAGCACATTATGTACTATGTTCATCACAATATTTACTGATGCAGTACTCACATTTGGGAAGATTCCCAAAACAGAATGTTAGAGTGAAAGAGTAGTCGCTTTAATGCTTTGAAGGATGGCAGAAGCAAACCATGCCCTGGCCCTAGAGAGTAACCCTCGGTTACGGTATTTGGAAGAAGTGTGGACAGAAGGTCAAGAAGCTGCTCTAGAATAGCTTTGGTAGGAACACACCTTAGGAAGGCTGTGGTGGCAGCAGTAGCTGTAAATGAATAAGCCTTAACCTGCCCTTACTATTGTGTGAGTAACAAAAGGAAATGAAATGGGTTAACTGTTTTGCTAAGACTGTTTATTAACATGTCTGCCCTCTTTCTTCTTTACAAGAAAGAGACAGGCAGCTGATCAGATTTTCTGAATTCCTTTTATTTGTGTATGTAGTATCACAACTGTTATGCACATCAAAGGAATGCGTGGTCATTTTCCAGAATTCTGAGGTTTTAAGTAAAATTACGAAAAATAGCAATTGAATAGCATCATTTAAAGTGATCTCTGATATCACCTTCAACCTAAAGGTGGGGCTGGTATGCAGGGCTAGTCTTTCTCCTGGGGTAAGATTTCCTTAAGGAACTGTTTTGACTATGGGTCTGGAGTACAACAGGGGTCAATAGAAGTAATGCTGAAATAGCAAAATTACATACTTTTATGCAGATGCAAGCTAAACCTGATCTGAAAAAGGTCCAACAGATATATCAGGACCATAGCCACTTAAGTGCTCATTAAGTTAAGGTCTCTGGATTGACAGCACAAGGACAGTCTTTTCCATAGCTAGACATGACTTTCTTGTATTCATTCAGTTTCCTAGCCTCCTTCATAATATTCAGCACATCCTCAGACTAATTCTGTCTCCGTCGAATCAATGTAATATTACTCCAAGCTGTCAGCCTTAAACTGGCCAAGTTAGAATGTAGGAAGGAACCCCTGTTTTGAGTCGGTACATACACATGCTGAAGCAATACTTTGCATTTTCCTTGTGCCATGCTGCTTAGGGCAGAGAACTAGTGGCGACATGGTCAAAAGGGTGGAAACAAGCATTATTTTGGACTTTAATCTTGATTTTTGATCAGTGCCTAGGGAATCAAAGAATTCAGAGGTAAAGCATAAAGAAAGAGGCCTGTCCACTGCAAGGAGAAAACATCCATTTTGCATGCTTCTGGAGTCACTGCCCTGTCACAGAACCTTCTCAGTTGCCTGTTCAGATATGAAGAAAAAAGATCTATCCCTGTTACATCCTACACCCTGGTCTGACCCAGAAAGGCATTCCTGTTTATCATCCATTTATGGACGTCTGCTTCAGATCTGCTTAGCCAGTCCAGAATCACATTCTGCTCTGAGGGAATATAAGCTGCAATCAATGTCACACTCTCTTTCAAAGCTATCTCCCAGGCTTTTATGTACAGCCTGGACAGCAGATAGGAATAAGTCTCTCCTTGCATGTTTATGTACCACATAACAGTTGTACTGCTTGCCCTCACCTGTACCTGTACAGCTCCCTGCTACAGGGAGATGAAAGATTTCAGGGCACAGGTGACAACCATCAACTCTTTGAAGATTACCTGCTTTTTTCTTACTTTGTCCTCCTAAATACCATGGACCTGAAGGGTTCCCAAATCAATATGGAAGGCCAGGTCTGAGGAATCCGTGCTCAGAGTCATTACAGGCAGACGTGCTCTGAACTGCATTTCCAGATTTTGAATGCAGCATGAGATCTCTCACTTGAGGCAGGGAAGTAGGACCTGGGTCCCTTAAAGATATGTATACTGACACCATCTGTTTCTTGGGTATCAGAGTTTCCTCATATGCAGGCATGCTAGGAGGACCACTGCAACGCAAAACGGCATGAAACCCTCAGCCCGTGAAACTCCCTGGTATTGATCTCTAGCTGTTGCGCAAAATTTCTGAAGTATTGGATCAAGTGAGTCACTCTGTGTTGGGGAAGGAAAGCTCTGCTAAGGGATGTCTCCAGACATGCCCTCTGGGAAACTAGTTTCTAAGGGGATGAAACAATCCTTTTCCTAGTCGATTGTGAGCCTGGCATTACTGAAACAAGTCAAAGTAAAAGTCCATAACCTGAAGGATTGAAAGCCACACTGTTGGGACTCTGTCAGAATCAGGTAGTTATCCAGGTAGGGGAAAATCTATACTCCCTTTTTCCTGCAAAATGAGATCACTGGAACCAGAAATTAATTTTTTTTACTTTTTTTTTCCAGGAAAGTCTGACTAGGCACAGGTGCCATTTTTCAGTGGAGGCCCAGACAGAAAAGCTCCAAGGTATAAGTAATGCAATCAATATTTACAATAAATATTTTAATGCAATTTCAGTGAATACATAGCATACATAATAGTATAATAACAGTTGTAATGATATTCAAAAACATTACATTTACAAGCTTTGTTTTGAAACTTTACAGATAGAAGAGCGGCAAGTAGGAGTAATTTAAGAAACACAACAGATAGGGGTATTAGAGGAGATAAGCAAATATGAGTGTTAACAGAGAAATAGTGATAGACTACTAATTTGATTGTGATAATTAGAAGTAGGGATAGTAGTTTAAGAAGTACAATAAAGTGAGGTATTAGAAGGGGATAAGAAGGTTAAGTGATTTAATGCTTTAAAGGGAGATATAAGAAAGGTGATTATGGGTGTTAAGAGAGCCATGTCCCAGGTAAGGAGGAAGGATGAAGCCAGAAGGCAGAGAGGAAGTCTTTTAGTAATGGTTTGAAAAGATGAAGGTGTGTGACAGACCTGACTGATATATAAATTTTATTAGGTAAGCAGTAAATAAACTTGATCAAAAATATCATGGACTATATTGAGTTCAGATGGATTTATTTTATTGAAAGCTGACTCGCCTCCTGGTTTAAATGACACTATCAAACTAGACTTGCGAGCATGTGGCTTGAGGCATTGATTCTACTAGCTTCTTTTTCAATGAAGTTTTCTTGATTGGGGTTTTATGAATGAATTCAGGTTACCTGATTTGTAGCACAACGACGTGATTTTTTTTTTTTTTTTTATGGGTTAGTTCGTATTTTAAATACTGAAGCACTGATGATGTTATAGTCTGAGGAAGCGGCTATGAACCATTAAAGCTCTTACCTTCTTTTATTGACTTTTATCGTTTATATTAAAAGTTTCTACGTTCCAGCCATGGTGGTGAAATTTGTTGCTTGCTGCTTAACTTGTGTCTTTGTATTTTCTCGACCTTTACTCACCAGGATTGCCTGCATTTGCTATTCATATAAAATGTATTCCACGTTTTAGCTACACTATTGGAATAGAGACTGACCCAAGCAGCCCTTTGTGGTTTGTAGATGGTAAGCAGTTATTTGACAACAGGGGACAATTTGATGTACATCTTCTAATGCACTCTACAGATATGTTGAAACGAATAATAGTAATGACACATTTTAAGTGATGCAGCTTATATTTCCTAACAAGTGGCTTGGACATATTAAAAATTTAACTGAAGTTTTAGACACATTGGACTGTTAATCTCCAGTCCGATAAAGAATATGGAATTAACAATACTGTCTCCTTAAAGCCGGTTTTAAATCTAGAGGTACACGCAACTAGGTAGCCTTTGGCTATTCCACTTTTGAATGCATTTTTAGGGATACTTTGTAACACAATTTGTTTGGTCTGATTAGCGCTTTCATATACCATGTGTATATACTTCACCATCTTTTAACATGACTATTTTAGTATTTCTTTTGTTTTCTTAATAAATATTGTATGTGCCTTAGCCATGTTTTCATGCAGTTCCGTTATTGTTTTTGGTGGATTTGTTTGGAATACTGCTCAATTTACTCTGTACATTACTATTTATGTTTTTATTGGCGCTATATTTAACCATTCTTTCCAAACCCTATCTCTTTCATATATTAGATGCCTGCTTTGAGTGGATAACCAAGAAGTACTGTTATTCTTTAGTCTTTTTGTTCTAGTTGGAGCCATACTATTGAGGGTTTTCAGGAAAAGCTAGTTAAATTTGTGTATAGCTTGGTCAAATGGACTATTTTTCAGACTAGATCTGTTAACTGCATCAGGGTTAAAATTAGTGACATTATGGGTAGTTCTAAGTTAAGTGTTGTTTGACATGATGGGTACAAAGTCTGTTTGCATATACAGGGAGGTGATCACTGAGGGATTCAGACGGGGTGCCCCTGGAGACATACTTAGTGGAATTGGACACCAATGTTCAGTCAAGAACTGAGCCACTGTTCTTGGGATAGTTATAACGTGGGGAGGAAATAAGTTGAGTCAATCCAAACAGGTTTATGCTATTTGATGGATATTTTGTGGAGATAATTTGCCAATTGACATTAACGTCACCTAGGATAATCTTTTCATTACAACTGTATGTGGGATCTAGTCAGGGTTGCCAGATTTCCAAAATTACAGGTCGGGAAAGCCACCATTTTGAGCGACCAAAAAAAAAAAAATCTGAATACACTCTACTTGAGAGACTACTTTTACCCATTTCTAGCCCTAATCCATTGTGGTATGGTACCTTTGTTCCCTAATCAAAGTCTGCCTCTGGAAGCAGAAACTCTTAGGGACAATAATAGTGATTCTAGCTAATTGCACCTTCACTCTGAACTAACACTGCTATTTGCCTGAATAAATTAAATAACCGCTAAATATGTCTCCAACCTTGTCAATGCCACCTTCTCAAGTGCATTCCCATGCGTACCCTCCCCATAACATACAGCTTGGTGATTAGAATTAGTTATTTATTTTAGCACAAGAATCAGAGCATATCAATGTAAGGTTTACTTACTAGTGACTGTAATACTCTCTGATTTGTCAGAAAACTCCACATTTAGCAAGTGACAGAGTAACAAGGCTAAAGTGAGGAGAGTTGAGGCATACTATTAATTATTTCAAGCTACACAAAACATGTTACCTGTGTTTAAACAATATTACACAAGTAAAGGCAGAGACTGTGGAAGAAAAAACAGGGTTAAAGTTAATGCACACTGGTAAATGCATCAATCAGTCAATGCACAGCCGTAAGAAAAAAATGACGGAGGACTGCAGGAGCAGCAAGCAGAAGACCGGATGCTGTAGTGTGGATAGTAACTGAGAGCAGAGTGCTAATTTTTTTTTTCATTTAGCACAACTTGTTTCGACGCCATTTGTAGCAGTTTTGTTTTCTTTGCTAAGATGCATTAAGTGTGGGAGTAAGGTATTGCGGTACAGGAGTACAAATATACAAGTGATACTTAGACAAACGCAGGAATACTAAACACAAAGGCATGTTTTATATATATATTTAGGTTAGTTTTCCTTTTTTGTTTGAAACCTTGCTTATTTGACCCAAAGTAAGCCCTTCGAAAAGAGATCAGTTCTCAGTTGTATTAACATGAGTTGTTTCTTACATGTTCATGTATTTATATTGTATCCATAAGTATTGGTGTATATGATGGTGTGGTTTTTTTTTTTAACTTTTTGTTCGATCGGGATTTTCACAGTTCAATGCAGGACTTGGGATTTGTCTGTTGAACTCGGGACTGTTACGTTCAAATCGGGACGTCTCACAAGCCTGATCCAGTTTAGGATGTTTTCCAGGGTTGTAGCACTTATTACCTGGAATATATAGAGTACCATAACACACAGTTGCTTATGGTTATTTAGTTAAAGATAGGAGATGAGGAGCACAAGGAATATGCTACTCCAGTTTAGGAGTAAAGAACTACAAAACACTATGAATCTACAGGTGAGTTTTCTGCAAACACTTACAGTTTCACAGCAAATAAACTGAGTGCAGGGAAATTTGCAGAGAAGAGTGGACCAAACTAAATTTGTCTGAGAGAGCAGTAGCAAGAGTGTAACCAATAACCTGAAGGAGAAAAAGGCCAGCCAGCAATATAATAAACATTGTTTAAGGTTGTAAGCAGGGATTCTGTGGTAGAACACTGCCCCTCACTACTACTATAAGACAGCAGACAATAACAAGCAGTACTATAAGACAGCAGACAATAATAACAAGCAGAACAGCAATCCAACTATAAGCCTCAAGTGAATTAACAACATCACAATGGTACACTCCAAAGTAAATGTACCTGCGTGACTGAGCTAAGAACTCAAATGTGTGAGCAATAGTCAAGCTTCTTTTGTTTTTGTTTTTTGTTGGCAGAAAGGAGGGTGCTTCAGAGAGAGAGTCTTGAATTTTAGCTGGAAGAGAGAGAGGAGATGGAAGCAGTACACAAAGAGAACATGAGATAAGCACACTTAGTTTTGCAGCATAACTCAAAAAGATTTTGTCTGTCCTGCCCTGAAATTCTAACAATTATTTCTCTAATCTATACATTTGCATTCTGCTCTAGTGACATTAAGATGACATTCTTAGCATAAGCATTTGACTACTATAAACAACATATGCAGTCTGTTAGGCTCACTACCCGCAGTAGTCAATAGTACTAACACTCAGTCAGTTTGTACAGTTAATAAACTACTACTACAGCAAAGCTATGCATGCATAACTCAGGGTAAAACATTCTGATACAAACTCTGGTAGCAGTGGACAAACCAAAGGATAAGGAGATGAAATGGAAAAGTCTTCAGCCCTTGCTGCAAAACTCAAGCTATTTTCTGTGATTTCTGGCATTGAGGATATGAAGCTAGATTGGCTACCGGTCTAGAGTCACCATGAGTGTACATGAAGGGAACACCATTAACAGACTCTAAAGGATACGCACTTTGAATTTTGGGATGCTGAAGAATTTGCTGAGATAGGAGAGGTTTACAATGAGCTTCCACAGACCCTTTTCCTTGGAACAAAGATGAGGTGTGAATAAAATCCTTGCCCTTCCTTCCCAAAGATGACTTTTCTGTGGCCCATGAGTGAAGCATGTCATGAAATACTTGTTATAAGGGCTAGGTGGTCTCTTGGCATTTGTAGGAATGCCCTTAAGCTTGGAATCTAAGTATTGCAAACAGTAGCCTTTTTGATGATGTTCAGGACCCACTGATCTTATGTAGTTTCTTCCCAGCTCCGTATAAAGAAGGACAAGTGCCCTCCAACCTTTTCTGACAGGAGAAATAAGGTGGGAGGGTAATAGGGCAGAGATGAGGTAGTATGGGGAGGGTGCAGCCTGGCTGAGTCATGGTCATTCCCTTTGGGTGTCCCTTTCCATTCTTTTTTTAATTTCTCCCTTTACCAGGCCTAGCACTGTTCTGTTGTGAGTGAGAAGGCAAAGTCTTTGCTAGGAAGTTCCTACTACATGTTGGAACTTGGATCTGAAAATATGCCACACTGACTGGGTAGTTTTACAATTCTCCTATAGTTTCTAATAGATTTCCTGAACAAGTGGTCCAAAAGTAAAGTCCTTACTCATGTGGACATTAAGGATCTCTATTTTACCATTGTCTGGCAAGGGCAGTCCTCCTCCAGGCAGATTTCCTTATTACAGACCCAGTGTCTACTCCCCTGTGTGACGCACACACAGCATCGTAGCCACATTTGTTAAAGTGCTTGGCCACAAATTTTCAGGTCAAATCCTGGTCTAAAAACTCCTCCATCTTGGCCCTTATCTCTTCCAACAGGAATTGCTGGGAGTTGAGCATGAGGGCCTTGCCACTTAAAGCTCTAAAGAAAAGGGAAGGGAAGTGTAAATATTTCCCCAATAAATCAACTGAGTAATCTCCTTTCCTTATCAATGAAGATATGATTCCTGTTTGGAGTCAAAGTAGCTCCCTTGCTGTGATCCAGGGACACCACTCATGGATCAGCCCAAGGGTTCCTGTAAAGATACTTATGGGAATCCTTGAATTTGTATAACGGGTCAGGCTTCCTAGAAGCAAGCGGGGGGAGTAATCATGACCCAGAGATGCAATGTTAATACATCTTCCAGGATATTTAGCACTAGGGTAGCTGCTTGAGTCTTTGGTTTTGGTAAACTTAAGCAAGTCTTGTACCTTTGCTGGGCTTCTGAATATTCTTTGGTTTCCAATCAGAATACCGCCTTTATCCCCATAGGAACACCTCCTTTATCCACAAGGATGTTCGCAAAGGAAAAGTGATCTGGAGGAAGAGCAGAGGACAAGGTGTCTTAAGTTTCAGAATCATAATTTTCAGTAGCTAGAATCTGGCCACGTATGTCAGTTCATCAGCCTCGGAATCATTGGCATCTGAATCCTCTAAGAGGATTTGCACTTTGTTTTTTAGAGAAAGGACTACCAAACATCGTCGCCATGATAATCATCTTCATCAACACCTTTTTCCTAATTTTCTACATGTGGTTGGGGTGTCGTGTCAACGGTTGCCATCTCTCTCTCTATTTAATGCCACTCTCCTGCTTCCTTTGACACTCAGCCAGACTGCTGCAGGTCTTGTCTCACACAATCCATCCACCTCTTTGCAGGATGCCCTCATTTCCTCTTGCCATCTTTCTGCCTGTCACAAATCATCTTCACAAGATTGTGTTCTGTTTTTCTGCACATGTGCCCGAACCATCATGATTTGTTCTCTTTGACCTTTCCTGCAATTGGAGCTACTGTGGGTTTTGCTCTTATGTCCTCATTTCTTCATCTATCCAACAGTGTGCATCTTACCATCTGTCTCAGGCACTTCTATCACCTCTAGTTTCCTTAACTGCTCTGCATTTACTGCCCGTGTTTCTGTGCTATACAGTAGTACTGGTCACACCACTGTTTTGTACACCTTACTTTTCAGCTTCTGTAGCATTTTTCTGTCACACATTACACCTGGCATTCTGTGCCAGTGTATCGTCTATTCTCCCATCTCCCTTGTTTCTAGGAAGGCTGACAAGTTATACACATTCAAGGACTCCCACAAGTACTGTAGCCCCTCAGATTCTTGCTTTGACCTCCTCATTCAGACCTCCCTTCTCCTCACCCTCCCAATAATTGAAGCTGTTGACCTGTTCCACTATTTTCCTTACTATCTCAATCGTCATCTTCTTCTGAACTCCACCATTTGCTGCTATTACAACTGTCTTATCTGTACTCAGTTTTATCCCATGTGCCTTCAGTTTTGCATTCTATTCCCCTATCCATTGCTGAAGTTCTTACTCAGAGTCTGTCTGTAATGCCACATCATCTGCATGCAGCAACTTTGCTGATCCCCCTCTGACCCATTTGTTAATGTACTCCATCTCCAGTATGAATAGCAGTGGGTTCAGAGCTGAACCCTGGTGCACACCCACTCCCACTGGGAACCCCTCTGCGAGACAGAACACTGTTCACACTGGAGTCATTGGGTCCTTGCTCATAGCTTGCACTAATTCTACCAGTATTTCTGGGACTTTGAACCACTACACATCTACCCAAATCAGCTTTCTTGGGACCTTGTCATATGCTTTCTCCAAGTCTAGGAATGCCCAGTTGGAATCATTCCTCATCTCTAGCTTCTTGTCTATCTGTCCCACTACAAACATCAGGTCAGTTGTGTTGCACTGTGATTTGAATCCGAGCTGTTCATCTCCCAGCTTACTTTCTACTATTCTGCTTATTCGCTCATCAATCACCCTCTCTAGAACTTTCATGCAATGTGACTCTCAGCCATTTCAGGTATATCCAAGACTGATCTACTTTTTAAGAGAAACAAAATATTAAGCCAACTTGACTAAGGAGTTCGTTGAATCCTAGGAAGTAGAGAGGGAATAGGCACTGTTTTTTTTTTGTTTTGGCACTTTGTACCTTACATCTTCATATCTACTGTCCTGCAAACTCTGGGTCATGAGTGGGGAACTAATATCTCAGTGTGGTTATCAGGATAAGTAAAAACAATTGCTGATCATAGCAATTGGTCCAATTTTAAAATGGTTAGATCTCACCTACATAGACTGGCAACCATCCTCATTTTTTTAGGTAATTGCAAAAGGTACAAGGCCAAATGTCACCTCTCTCAACATTACACTGCTTGATGTTCTTCTTATCAATATGTCTAAAACTATTTCAACATCAAATTCTTCCCATCTTTCTTAGAGACCACTGCCCTCTATATTCCTCATGGTCATTTAAGCATAGGAAAATTCCTCATCAAGGTTTTCCGACCAGAACAGTCTCTGTCAGCTCAGCTATTATACTTCTCACTGAACAAAGTAGCATAAACTGAACTGACTTCTACAACAGGACTGATCCTATTTCTTTTCTCTCAGTCTTTTAAAACCTGGTCATTCCTGTACACGACTGAAAGTATCCCAACAAAGAGAATTAGAAAACTGGGTTCCCCCAATTCCTGGATCTCAAAGAGCTTCAGAGAAGATATTAATCGGAAAGATACAGTATGTCAAAATCCTTCTAGTTCTAAAAAATACTTGGCTTACACCCAACTGAAATGATGTACTAGCTTGGCAAGAAACCAAGCAAAAAGTGATTGTTGTAGAAAGCTACAAGCTACAAAAAGCTACAAACCTGGGTAATTCGAAGAAATTCTGGAAAGCAATTAAAAATCTTGCCTCACACAGTGTCATCTCCAAAATCAGTTCCAGCTGCAACCTGATTATTTACTTTATTTATTTATTTACATTTGTTTACTGGGAAATTCCGACTGGATGCAGGTCCTTTTTCAGCAGATGCCCGGGGAGAAAAGCTCCACATCATGTACATGATAAATAGAGATACAAAGGTGTAGCAATAGTAAACAACATTACAGGTTGTTGGCTTTAATATAATAACAAGATATTGATTATCAACAGTATATCTTTCTTATCTGGAATATTAAATTGCATTTGCCACCCACCCTCCACCAACAATCCATTGTTTACCAACATCATTACAGTTACACGTTTACTCCATCTTCATAAGGTGATACAATATCCCTCATATGACTTCAACATTACTAAAAAAAACTGGTCCAAGAACATCTAGAACTTATTTGATTGTCCCTATAACCCTACATTTCATACGATTCACTATAACATTCGCAAACTGGGAAGTAAAATATTAGCTAAACGCCACATTTTCTCACTTAGTCCGACTCTCACCACCACCATTTCTGCATTATAGTTTTAATTAGGCCTTAGTTAGCCCATTCAGTAAATCCCTCTAACCTACCGCTGCTAATGACTCCCATGCTATCTGCAATCTCTGTCCTCTTATTAAAGTTCTTCAGAAATTTATTCACAAACAATTGTTTAACATTAAAATTTTGATATTCTCTATGATAGACAGTACAGCTTTCATTCAAGCTACCGTACTATTACTGACAATTTACTCTCTCATGAGCACATATGCCACAATATGGAACAGGGTAATGTCACTGGGACTATATTTTTAGACTGAAATAAAGCTTTTGTTAATGTAGATCGTACTTTATTCCTACACATATATTCCAGGCATAGGGTTTTCTTCAGAATCTTTTCAGTGGTTTAACAGCCACCTTTATTCATTCTCTCATTCTACTTGGGTTCAATAATTCCTGCATGTCAGGCACCAATACTACAGGTGTACTACAAGGCTCGCTACTTGGTCCTCTTCTCATTTTTCATTAATGAGCTTCCTTGGGACCTCCCACTTATCAACTGCATTCTTTATGCAGATGACATTGTTTTTACTAAGGATAGTAAAAAGAATTCTCTCTTACCAAAAACCTTCAAAGTGACTGCTCTGTCATTTGGAACTAGACTCATAACAGTAAACTATCAGTCAATACTCTTAAAACTTCTGTAATAACATTTGCTATCTCCCAACACTCTGACAATCACTATTACCGAACCATCTGATACTACCTTTGCCCAAGCTAAGCAGTAAAGGCATCTTGGACTTCTATAGGACACTCACTTTATCTTCCACAACCATTGTGAGAGCCAAATAAAGAAGGTTTTGACTCAACTAAATGTCTACATGACAGGTGGATATAAATTATACAGGCTGCTCATTTCACATGTTTTTTTTATTGGTTAAAATGTCCATTGAGTGATACTTAAATACTCAGTGAAATCATGGGCCTCTGTCTTTGTCTGAAAAGATTTGAAGCCTGCATAAACTAAAGCACTGCTGGTGATTTCCTACTAGGTGAGAAAAAGTACAGTTGTGTACACTTACCATAAATGTAGATGTGTATTCACTGTTGCAATCATTACATTTGGGTTATCTGCTTGCAGGTAGCCCTCAGTCGGCCTGATTAACAAAGTCTTGGGTCTTGCATCAACTGCTGTCCCTTCTTCCATGACGTCAGGTCATCAGGGGTATAAAACATGCAGCCGACGCCATTACATCAGTCTGTCTTGCCCCAGATGTCAGGTGCCCCCTAATGGGAAGCAATTAAATACAAAAGTACAAAGATATACCTCCCAACAAAAAAGCAAGTACACCAAAAAGCTTTTGAGCATAGTAAAGGAGAGTAGAGGTATAGCCAAAAGAAGTTCGGGGGCTGAAGGGAGGGTAACCAGGACTGCAACAGTGAATACACTTGAACATCTACATTTATGGTAAGTGTACACAACTGTACTATGTTCTTCGTGTTTCACAGTTGCAGTCATTACATTTGGGTAGATTCCCAAAGCTATGGTTGGGGAAAAGGAATTTAGATAGCATTAGGGCCAGCTATAAGGCCCTGCAAGACTGCAGTGGCAAAGCCAGCTCTGGATTTAGAGAAAATTGGCAAATGACAATGCTTGGTGAAAGTATGTACAGAACTCCAGGTAGCAGCTTCTAGGATGTCCCTGGTAGGGACGCCTCTGAGAAAGGCTGTAGAGGTAGATGCAGCATAGGTTTTCCATGGTGCTTATAGCAGAAATGAATGCAATGGCTTATCCATTTAGAAATGGTTTGCTTTGAAATAGCCTTCCCCTCTGCCCCTGCAGCAAATGCCACCAGCAGTTCAGATTTCCTTTGAGGTTTAGTCTTGTCCAAGTAGAATCTAAGTTGTCTGTGCACATCTAAGGAATGCAGTATCCATTCCCCTTTATTCTGTGGACTGGGAAAGAAGGCTGGCAAATGAATGGACTGATTAAGAGCCACACTGGATACCACCTTGGGCATGAAGTATGGATTGGTTCTGAGGGACACCCTGTCCGCATGAAAGATGATGAAATGCTCCACTGCCATAAGGGCCTGTAATTAAGATACCCTTCTAGCTGAAGTGATTGCTAAAAGGAAAGCTGTTTTCCAAGAAAGAAATTTTAAGTCTGCAGTAGCAGCTGGCACGAAAGGAGGTAGAGCGAGTTTCTCCAAGACAAAGTTAAGGTCCCAGGCTGGGGTTGGAGCTCTCCTGGGTGGTCTCAAATTTTTGGCCCCTCTGAGGAACTGCTTGAGCAGTGGATGAGAGAAGAGGGGAGGTTCTGTGTTATAATGAGCTGAAATGGCTGAGGCGTGGATTTTAATGGATGAAAAAGACAGGCCCTTGTGAAGCATCTCAGTTAAGTATTGTAAAATCTGAGGTAAATTGGGCGCTGCTGTGCTCATCCCTAGAGATCGGTTCTAGGCACAGAAACTTTTCCATTTTTCAGCATAAGATTTTCTAGTACTAGGCCTCCTTACCTCTAAAATGATATCCATCACAGGTTTGCTGAGGAATGGTAAAGGAGAGATTAAGTAATTAGCCAGGCTGCATGGTTCAGTGTTAGAAACTGAGGGTGCAGAATCTGGTTCTCCTGCCGAGACAGCAGGGAAGGAGTCTGAGGCAGGTGCCATGGAGATAATTGTGACACACTGCGCAGGAGGGGGTACCAGTGTTGGCGAGGCCAGTCTGGAGCAATCAAAATCCTCCTTGGTTTGTCCTGTTTGATTTTTAGTAATACTTTAGAGAGCAGAGGCAGAGGGGGGAAGGCATAGACTGATAGGTTTTTCCAGCTGAAGGACAGAGCATCCACTTTCCAGGCTTGTTTGTGGGGAGTCCTTGTACACAATTTGTCCAATTGGTAATTCTGGGGAGAGGCAAACAGGTCTATATCAGGGCTCCCTATTTGCTTGTCAACATGTTAAAAATCCTTAGTTCCAGTTTCCACTCGTGTGGGTCCATGAGGGTTCTGCTTAGTCCGTCTGCCAGTGTATTTAATTTTCCTGGCAGGAATTGAGCTTGTAGGTGCACTTGGTAGCTCAAGGCTGTGTTCCACAATGCCATGGCTAGTCTGCAGAAAGGGTAAGAATGTGTACCCCCCTGCTTGTTTATGTACCACATAACAGTGGTGTTGTCCGTCTTTACCATTAGTTGTCCTGGAAGAATGGGGTCCTTTAAGACTGTCAGAGCATTCTGTACAGCTAACATTTCTTTCTGATTGATATGCAGGTGCATTTGACTTGGGTTCCATTTGCCCTGAATGCACTTCCCTGCCAGGTGAGCCCCCCATGTATAGTCTGATGAGTCTGTTGTTAGGGTTTGGGCGGCAGGGGGTGGTGTGAAAGGTAGTCCCTTGTTTTGGTGGCAGGCCTCTGCCCACCAAAGGAACTCTAGGCATAGGCAAGGTATGATAGGAATCATTGTTTCTAGGTCTTGAGAATGTTGACACCATAGGCTTTTTAGATACCACTGTAGTTTCCTGATATGCAGTCTTGCATATGGAATTAGAAGAATGCAGGAGGCCATGAACCCCAAGGCTTGCAGTATTGGTCTAGCAGATAGCAGGGTTTTTGTGGTCATTTGTTTGAAGTAGGTTGTCAAATGAATTTGTTTCTCTGGCATGAGGTAAGCCATCAGGGAAGTTGTATTCAAGCTTGCTTCCAGGAATATAATTTGTTGACAGGGTATCAGGTGTGATTTCAAGTTAGAACCCTTTGTACAAAGGCCAGATGATTCAAAAGTATGTCCTGGGTTTCTGCCTGAATTAGACAATGGTCCAGGTATGGGTATATATGAATATTTCTTTGCCTGAAAAATGCAATAACTGGAGCTAAGCACTTTGTGAATACCCTGAGCACAGTAGATAAGCCAAAGGACCGTGCAGAGAACTGACAGTGCGTGTAGCCTTCTTTGAAGTGTAGGTATCTTCTGCAAGATTCCCTGATTGGGATGTGCAGGCCTGCTTCTTTTAAATCTAGTGTTACCAACCAGGCATCTTTGCTTAGCATAAGAAGTAATTGGTGAAGAGTTAGCATCTTGAATTTTGGAATCTCCAAAAAGGTGTTTAAAAGTAAACCGGTCCAGGATAGGACGCCATGAATTGTCTTTTCTGGGTACCAGGAAAATTCTCGAGTAGAAACCTTGTAAAATTTTCCTCTTCTGGTACCAGATGAATAGCCCCCATGCTTAAGAGAGAAAGTACTTGTTTTGGGGCCTCTGCCCACTGATTTGGGGGTAGGTCCGGCCACCCACTTGGTGTTGGCAACGTGTGGAAGTGAAATCTGTATCCTTGGGACACTATATTTAAAACCCATTTGTCCTGGGTAATGAGTCCCCAATTCTTTGCATGAAGAGCAATCTTCCCCCCAAAGGGGCAGTGAGTTGATAAGTGCTTGGAAATTTTAAAAGGAAGTCATTGAGATAGTTTACCATAGGGGGAAGTCTTATTCCCAGATTTGGAAGTGAAGGCCTCCCACTGTTTAGTTCTGTGTGTCCCCTGGGACTGAAACCTGGGGTTTTTGCTGTGTCTGGGTTTGGCTTGAGAAGACCTGGAAGGGGCTGGAAAGGACCAATTCTTAGAGGGCCAGTGCCTACTAAATTTAGGAGACTGAACTTGTAAAGAATCGTTAACAGTTTGCATAGATTTAGCTTTATCTTCCATCTTTTTAAGAACTTCCTCAGCCTTGTTGCCAAACAGGCGGTCCTGATTTAAAGGAGCATCCAACAATTTAGTTTTAACATGATCAGGCAAAGATTGCTCCTTAAGCCAAGCATGCCTTCTGAGCACAGACCCAGTAACAGCAGCCCTGCAAGAGGCCTCTAATGAATCAAAACCACATTGCAAAGTATGTTTTCCAACTTGTTCAGCAGAATGCATTAAATCCTGTAATTCTTTATTTTCCACACAGTCAGGAATCAACATCATTTTCTGTTTAAGCAGTCCAATAACATGTTGCTGATACTTTAACATATGAAACTGGCAGTTTAAAGCCATAATGGTCAAAGTTGCAGAAGTGTAAACCTTCTTGCACCATCTATCCAACACCCTGGAGTCTATCAGAAGGGGTAGGATTTTTAGCAGTAGAAGCCTTAATGCCCTTAAATGTCTCTGGATCTGCAATAGGATTTTTAAAAAGGAACTTGTGGGACTCAGGGACCCTGTAGTATCTGTCAGGTTTTCTGGGAGCAGGAGGCAGGGAATCTTGGGCCAAACTAGATTCCAAAAAAGCATCATCAACAATGTCTAGTACAGGAGGAATAGCTAAAGGCCTATGCTGAGGTAGGAGAAGGAAATCCCCTAAGCCTCCTTTTTTGAATCAGAAAAATCCTGGCTTTCCCAGTGGAAATGCTCCCTTAGAGTATGTAAGGTTTCCCCAAAAGAAAAATCCTCAGGAGGGGAAGCAGAGGGAATGGAGTCCTCTGCATCAGAATCTTCATAAGTAGATAAGGGAAAATCCAGATCATCAGAAGAATCAGAAAAAAACAGAATCCTGATCAGAAGATTCATAATCAACTTCAGTCCTAGGCTTCTTAGAAGGGGGGGGGGGTTGGCTACCCCTGATTAGAGTTATTAGATCTTCAGCCATTCATATTTGTTTTTTAGGCATAGAGGCCAGAGCATGTGGCCTGGGCGTCATTTTTTTTTTAGGTATAAGTAAAGAAGGAGGCGTCGGTTTAATATGCAAGTCCGTAGGCCTGAATACACACTCAGAAGCCGGTGCCTGCACAGCAGCTCCAGACCCACCCAAGGTAGAGACATCAGCGTATTCCATAGTTGAAGCATCTCGCGGCATACCAGACTCTGAATGGGTCTCAGTAGAGGTCTGCGAATCAGAAGTAGTGGGTATTGGGGGCTGCAAAAGCACCTCACTGAGTGCCGGCTTACTGGCGACTGGCTTAGGAGAAGCTTCGTCGGCAGTTTTGGACCTTGGCGGCCTGTCTCTGTCTTTATCTTTGCATTTTTTCGGAATCCTGGTAGTCGGATTGCTAACCGATGACATTTCTGGATAATTAAACAGAGAACAGAAATATTTAGAGGCGAAAATATACAGACGACGAATAGTGCGCCGATTAAATAAAGCACAAAACCGACAGCAAGGTATGTTGTGGTCAGGGCCTAGGCAAGGAATACAGTATGAATGAAAATCATTTGCTTTCCACAAGTAATGCAATTATTAACTTTTACTGACATCGGTAAGGAGCAAGAAAAAGTTTCCCCAATGGGGTACTTAGCTTTAGTTGAAGACTTTGGTTCTGAAACTCGAAAACGAAAATTTCAGGAGTCAGCCGACCGGCACTTGCGAACTGCTTCTGATTCGGGTACCGCATGGCAAAAAAGACTGATGTAATGGCGTCGGCTGCATGTTTTATACCCCTGACGACCTGACGTCATGGAAGAAGGGACAGCAACCGATGCAGGACCCAAGACTTTGTTAATCAAGCCAGCTGAGGGCTACCTGCAAGCAGATAACCCAAATGTAATGACTGCAACAGTGAAGCATGAAGAACATCCTATTTTTTGTTTTGTTTGTTTGTGACATTTTAAAGCTGCTTTCTGATACCTGCTCCATTTTGTTGGATGTTTTAATAAATCTGCTGGGCCTGGTGTTTTTATTCTCCATGACAGGTGGACACAATTACCTAGGTTGCCCATTTCACATTTTTTTCATGGTTTAAATTGTCTCTTGACTGATACTTATATACTCAGTGAAATCCTGAACCTCTGTCTGTCTGAAAAGATTTGAAGCCTGCATAAACTAAAGCAGTACTGGTGATTCCCTGTTGTGTTTTCCACCTACCCTCCTGTTTGCCGATTTACTTTTTACACCTGGTGACTAAGCTGCCCACCCCTACTGTAAATTGAGCTTAAGTTCCTCCCTTTCTACACTGCTGCTAATATCCTGAATTAATTTATTTGCCTTTCCTTGTGCTTATAGGTTCATACTAGGCTATCTGCCCTAGAGCATTTATAAGCCTAGCCAGAGTGTGTTTGGCTTTCGCCACCCATTTTAAATTAATTTTGCTATGCCCTTTTTCGAGGTTAGTATACTGTGCCTCTGTAACAGTGACACAGAAGTGATACCCGGGGTAAACCTACGATCTCCCATCCACTCATCAAGATTCCTCTTGAAGAGAGTCAATGAGGGACTCTGCCTAACCTGGACTGGGATTTTATTCCGGAGTGAAGGGAGCCTCTGGGTTATGAATCTGTCCCTCCAGCAGGTCCTATTTATTTCAGTGCTGAGGTTCAAGTCTCTCGAGCGCGTAGCTTGATGGGATTTGGATTTTCTGAGGTGCAGCATGTCCATTAATTCCGGGTTGGACATGGCTTTATACGTCAGGCACATATCACCTATGAGCAGGCGGTATGCCACTGAGTAGAGCTGGAGTTTCTTTAACTGGGCAGCATATGGCATCTGTTTGAGCCCTTTGATCCTCTTGGTGAGGTACTTTTGGGGTCTTTCCAGTTGCTGCAGGTGTCTGGTAAGGTACATCCCAAAAGGGGCATTGTACTCAATTATGGGCCTGATGAGGGATGAGTAAAGAGGCACGATGACCTCCCCTGATCTAGATGTGAATCCCTTCATGATTAGGTGGGCTATATAAAATGTTTTTCTAACCACTTTGGCCACGTGGTTGTCAAATGAGAGATTGCTATCAACTTGGGTCCCCAGGTCCCTAATTACTTCTTCTGTACTTAATGGATTACCACCTATGTGGTAATTTGTGGGCACTTTGTTTTTGCCAAAGGGGATGACTATACACTTTTTGGCGTTTAGCTTGAGGCCATGGCTCTGGCACCAGTTGTCTGTTTCTATGAGGAACTTTTGGAGGATGCTTGTGTTGGCTGGAGTCTCGATTATGGCGCCCAGTTTGCAGTCATCTGCGAACTTGGTCAGCCACAGTCCTTCCGTGTTGGCCTGTACCTCCGAGAAATATATACCGAACAAGAGAGGTCCCAGGACTGAGCCTTGTGGGATGCCACTAGTAACTGGTTTGGAGTCTGACATGGCTCCAGCAATTCTAACAATGTGGGTTCTGTCCTTGAGCCAGTTTGCAACCCATCTAGTGACATAGGGGTTTATATTTAAGCTGGTGAGCTCATCTATAATGCCCGAGTGGGGTATTGTATCGAAGGCTTCTGCGAGGTCCAGGTAGGCTGTGTGGACCACCTTCCCCTCGTCAATGGCCTTGGTGACTGTTTCAAAGAAATCGACCAGGTTTAAGAGGCAGGATCTGCCCTTAAAGCCAAACTGGGTAGGACCCAGTGTCTGTAGGTCCCCAATTTCTTTATTTATGAGGTCCATGATGATCCTTTCCATAGCTTTGCAACCAAGCTAGTCAGGCTTATGGGGAGATAGTTTCCAGGATCCGTTGAGGCACCACCTTTGTGGACAGGGACCACTGTTGCTGTACGCCACTCTTTAGGTACATATCCTGTAGTAAGGCTGAGCTTGAACAGTAATTTTATGTTTGGGTTTAGCTCTTCTTGGAGTTCATGTAGGACGCAGCCCGGGACACCGTCTGGTCCCACTGATGCTGTGTTTTTTTCTTTGGAGAGGGCGGCTCTTACCCAAGCATCTGAGATGTCAGGGGGGCAGCACTCTGCTGGGATAGATATTTGCCCTTTTGGTGGGGAGTTTGCGCTGAACCTGTCAGCTAGGATGTTGGCAATGTCTGTGGGTTCAATGTATTTTTTGTCATTTTGGACTAATTCTGAGCATATCTGGGAATTCCCACCCAGGTTCCTAACATAACTAAAGAAAGCCTTGTGATTATCCTTAGTGTCCTGTGCAATTTTTCTCTCGAAGCTGGCCTTAGACGATTTTATGAGTGCCCATAGTTTTTTGCCAATACTGATCAGAGATGCCTTCCCTTTTTGGGATTTTGCTCTATCATGTAGTAGCTTTCTCCTTCTATTGTATAGTTTGTTTATGGCTGGGGTCCACCAGACAGGACGTCTACCTTTGGAGGATTGGGTCTAGGTTTTAATTGGGATTGCATGATCCATGCATTCCTGAAGGTGTTCATAGAATGCGTTTATAAAGGATTCTGTGGTCTGGGCCGTATTTTCCACAGGCTCGGGGGCTTTGAAGGATTCCACCTCGGTTTTGAGGAGTGTGAAATTTGCTTTAGAGAAGTTTTTCACTGTGGTTTTCTGGGATATATATTGAAAATGTTAACTTTGCCTCCCTTTGTCTGTTCTACTTGATGTGGCTAGCTGTGGTAAAAGTAATGCATTTTTACACTCTAGCAAACAATTGTTTTTACACAAAAGATGACACTGGATTTTCCATCTAGTTCACTGGGAGTTAGTCCAGTCTGTTGAGGCTAAGAAAACACTTGAGATTTCTGAAGGTAGTTTTATTGGCTGGAGGGCTTATCTTGTTTTTCAGTGCCTTTATAACGTCTGTACAATTGAGTCGCTCTTGGTTCATTTATTCAAAGAGAAGTACTTTTATTGAATAACCACAACCTGTCTGAAGTACACTGATGTATCTATATCCTGAAGTTTGTTTGGGGTAGCATTTCACTCCGGACACTCCTTCACTGTGTGTTTGCATTGGCAGGACGGCTTTGTTGAAGAACATTAACCCACCAGCCGTTTCGCACAGGAATGGGCGAGGTGCTCTAGAATGACAAGCAGAAAGCCGGCAAAGCAATATGCAAATGTGACATGATTGGCACAGCATGCAAATATGCTAGTGACCTCATGCATACATTATCATATTTGTGGTGGAGTACTTTGTGACTGCTAAACAGGTCATCTATAAAAGTGAAATAAATAAATGTAAGATGCATTCTATTCACATGTCCATGGGATTTTTCTAACTGTGTGGTTACTTTTTTACTGCTGTGTGACTCATGTTTTGCATGCTGGTTATTGTTTTTCGTTGTCTGTTTTTGTAAAAGTGTTGTGTCAGGAGACTCATGTTCATTCAATTTTAATTGATTAAATGATGGCACTATAACAGGTTATAATTATAAATGTCTAAATTTAGCTGTTTTGCTTTAAGCTCCCACACGCGAGACAGTCTGTTAATTGCAAATGGTGTGGTGGGCTTCAAAGCAGTTCCTCTACCCATGGCTGTTGCCAACTCTTCCAGCTGAGTTTTTTCCAAAACTCCATTTATTTTGCACTCTCATTTTTATTCTCCTTTTATATGTCGAAGTACTAGAGTCTTTTGGTAATTCCAGACTTCAGAGTTTCATAATTGTTCAAAACATGCATATTGTATTTTGTTCACTCTCTAAGTGAATTAGAGAGCATCTGAAGATTCTTACTGCTGATGTATTCTTTATTGTTTAGACCGGATTGTACGAGACTTATGCCTGTACTTACCTCAATTATCACTGTTATATTATTGTTTGTATTACCATGTTGATGTTAATCTAATTGTGGAGCATTTCTCCCCGGGCCTCCACTGTAAATGGGCCTGTGTCCAGTCGGACTATCCCAGTAAACAAATGTAGAATAAATAAATAAATAAATAAATAAATAAATTACTGTAGCTGTATGGTGCTACATGAGAATCCTTGATAAGGGCTATAGTTGGGTTGCTCCATAGCTTGCATTCTGTGTAAAATTTTGGAATATGGTTAATGTTTGTAGTACAGCTTTCATAATTCATAAAGAATAGGAAATAACTGTTAAGGTGTGTGTGTAGAGACTGCCTTCTCAGTCTCTTCCCCACCCCAACTGTCCTAGTGGGCTTCTTTCATATTTTCTAATCTATTAACACATCTCTCATATCCAGCACTTACTTGCTTTGCTAGGCTCTTGAACAATTACTGTATTGTTATACTTGACTTGTGGTTGCATGTTGCACTTCTCAGACTGATTAGTATGTTGGTCACTTTTTAGCAAAACTGTATTAACCATTTCCAGTGGTGTCAGAAGATTTTATACTTGCCTGCTATGCTATTTCTATATAAAACAGCAATAAGTATATGACCTACAAAACTGGCAAAGACGAGTAAGGCTGTGGATGCTTACAATAGTCAGAAAAAGCAACATGCTGTCTTGGCTCAAGTGTAGCTTTCCTTTGAATGGGTTAGGTGTATACCACATTAACTTGATTCTTCATGGGCTTTATTACATAATTTGAAGCCTTCACTGCTTTATGGTATTGACCAAGTCATGCAAGTGTCATTTCACATTACCACGCACATTTTTAGCTGCATACTGCAGGCAACTGCTGTAATTTCCAGTACTTAATGAGTTTGTTAGAAAACATTTCTTTGCATTAGCAGCTGGTGGTATGTAAAAAAGTGAACTGTGTTACTAGGGGGCTGTAACAACTTTAACCCGTTACCGTGATGTCTGGGTTTCCCATGACTTGCTCGAGGTCTCATATTTGTCAGTTAATTTCTTCAATTATCAGTGGCTAAACATGCCCGCATTACATTGCTTTTACAGTCAATTACGGGACTTGACTTTTTAGTCAGTAAACATGTCAGCATGTACGTGCGTGTTGCTCACAATGAATATTCATGTAAATGGGAAACAGTAGAAAATGTTTATTCGTGAATGATCTGTGATGTCTGCCTGTTCCTGGGTGTTGGGACAGGTTTGGGTGGCGCTTACTACTGTGCATCTGGTGGGTGAATGTTCTTCAGCAAAGCCAGGAGGACAGGGATTTTTCATCTGGTGGCAGTAGTAGGTGTTTACCTGGTCTAACTGAGCTGGAAACACACAAAAGGGCCCAGAGTGTTTTTTTTCCACTGCTCTGCACTTGATTTACACTGTTCTGGTATCTAAATAGCATAGACTTGATTCAAACCTGCTGAATCTAGCCTGTTATTGATACACTTGAGTGCTAAACCAGCCCATCTTACATTAACAAGTGCTCCCTTGCACCCATGTGGCAGAAGAGCATGGATCCAGCCTTGTCTGAGCTGGGGATTGCTGCAGGAAGGTTCATTGTGTGCTTTCCTATTGTTAGATTAGCTTAAAAGTGTCTTAATTTTGCCTGTATTTAAGCCTTGTATTTGCACATTGCAGTGCACCATACCACAGGGGTTAGGGGTGCCCTGTATAGACGCAAACACTTTGAAACTCAATTTTTCCCTAGACATCTGCCAGGGGAACCCTCCCAAGCTTCCCTACTGCACTATGGGCACACTGAGCACCATCGCCACACTTATCATCCATAGCCTTCAAAAGAACAAGCACCTTTGTTAGTCCTAGAACAAAGCGTGGTCAAACTAGCCCAATCCTTTCCCTAATAGTACATTCAGTAAAATCTTGGTATAATGGACAGGCAGTTTCCTATCATTTCACCAGCCAGCCTAACTGACATGGACATCCTGAGGCAATATAGTAATTGCCTCATGTATACTGAAAACTACTTATTCCTAAAACAAATACACTATGTGAGAGATGCAATTAGACTACGAAATTGGGATCAATTCTCTCACATAACAATCCTGACATCAAACAGGTTGTCAGCACACACACTTCAGCTCTCATACAAAATGAGGTCACGACACACAAACCCACATATGTGGAGGTACTCACTAGAAGCCTACTAAAAGATCAGAGACCTCCCAAACATAAAACACTTGCACACACTGCTATGCAAATAGAAACCACTACACACAGTAACACATACACCAGTGTCTCAGCAAATAAGCCCCTAAGGCAAAACACCTCAAAACATAATAACTTGGTTAAAGACGACTCCATAATGAGACACACAGATGTCCCCCTCACCAGGCTGGACAAGGAGAAGGTCATGGTCAGCTGCCTGTCAGGTGCCAGGATCCATCAGATCACACATGCACTCAAGTCACTTAACAGCAAGTACCATTAAGACTTTGTCATAGTCCATGTTGGGGTGAATGACTTGAAACGTACCTTTCTGGACTATATGAAGACAGACATGACTGAACTCTCAGACTGTGTCCCAGACAGGTATGACGCGAGCCCTAAGTAGCAGTCTACCTTCACTTAGTATGATGCCACAATATAAACAAAATATGATTGACTTCAACAACTGGCTTAGCTTATGGTGTCAGTCCAGAGGGATCCAGCATCTGTCAGCCTGGGAAGACATGGTCGACATGCCATGCTGCTTTGCTAGAGATGGTCTGCACCTGTCTCCTCTAAGCTTTTGGATACTGGCAAAGGCACTTACCTATCCCATAGTGCCTTTATTAGGCAATGTCAAAACAAAAACATTTCCAAGGTAACAAAATTCACTACAGATTAACTCAAGGTTCTGCTGCTTAATGCTAGGAGTCTAAATGTGAAACTGCACTCCTGGAAGTACTCCTCACCTTGGAAGAAGCTGACGTCTGTGGAGTCACTGAGACATGGTTCAAGGCTACAGACACCACCCCGGTCAAGCAAGGCTACAATTCCTTCCACATGTTCTGACCTCAAAATGAGTGCAAAAAAACGAAGGTGGAGATGTATCCATCCTCATTAAAGCAAAGTACACCTCAAGACTGATCAAAAAGTACAACTCTCTTGAACTACTCCACGTCATATTAACTACAGGCAAAATACCCTACCACATCATTGCTAGCTATAGGTCCCCCACCAAGAAAACCACACCGCTTGCCTGACTTACTTGAGTCACTTGTCATACAGCCCAACACCTTAGTTTTGGGAGATTTCAACTATCCTTCCATTGACTGGGTGACATACTTGAGCACAAACATGCTCACCCAGAGGTTCCTGGACTTTGTCAATACAAATGTTCTGGAAAACATGGTCTGCACCCCCAGAAGGGGCTCAAATGTTGTAGACATAGTACTCACCAACATGGGGGGGCACTGCACTCCTCCCTGTGTGATGCCCTCCCTGGAAAGTTTGGACAATAACTCAGTCTCTTTGAAGTAACTGTTGAACCTATCACCACCACAGGAGCAAAAAAAAAAAAAAACTTTTCCAAAGCAAACTACAGCCTACTAAACAATGGTATAAAAAGTTCTATATTCTCTGCAATCACAGACAACAATAACTCCTATGCAGAGGTGTACACAAATGCCCTGTACAAACACTTAAGCAACTGTACAGACTTGGCTGTGCCTGACCTGATTAAAACCAGGTTGTCCCAATAAAATAAAAAAACAAGCCACCCTGTTGGACCTCAAGTATAAACATATAACACCAAGACGAAAGACTGTTGCAAAGAAAACCAAAAAACGCCACAGGAACAACGGCAGCATATTATAAACATATAACAAAAGGAAGAAAATTAGGTCTAAGAACAAGAGGGAAGTGGACTCAGCAGAGGGAGAATTTCCTCCGCAGCTTGAGCAAGCAAATCAGAAATCTTGTAACGTCCTCTAAAGCTAATTAGAGATGTAAAATTGTATTCCTAGTTAAGGATAATCGTAAGGCATTCTTCAACTAAACTGAAATCTAAAACGGAATGCCCAGCTATGTGCCGAACTGGTAGTAGATGGTACCACTCATACTATACCAGAGAAAATTGCCAACCTGCTAGCTGACAGATTTGGCACAAACGTCATCCCCTTGTCCCCACCAGCTATTCCTCAAAGAATACTTGACACCAGTCTTCTACCTAGTCTTCTCTAGATATCAGGACATATCTGCACTCTCCAAAGCCAAAAACATGGCCTCAATGTGACCAAATAACATCCCAGTTTGTTTATTAAGCAATCTAAAACAGGACCTAATGGACCCACTTGGCATTCTCTTTAACCATAGCCTGAGAACTGGCATTGTTCCAGCAGAGTGGAGAACAGCAACAGTAGTCGCCCTGCACAAAGGGGGTCCATCAACTGACCCTGGGAACTAAAGACCCACAAGTCTAACCAGCCTAATTTGCAAGACCATGGAAAGAATCATCATGGACCTTATCAACAAGGACATAGGTGACCTTCAAACTCTAGATCCAACTCAGTTTGGCTTCATTGAGGGTAGATCATGCTTATTAAACCTAGTAGACTTTTTCAGGAAAAATCACCAAAGCTGCGGATGAAGGTAGGACAGTGCATACTGCATATCTTGACCTAGCCAAGGCTTTTAACAGAATCCCCCTCCAGGTATCATTGAGATACTGTCCCAGCTGGGTATTAACCCTTATGTTACTAGATGGGTAGCCAAATGACTCAGAGATGGACCACATACTGTCAAAGTTGATGACTCCATCTCTACCAGTCGACCCGTCATCAGTGGTGTATCACAAGAATCTGTGCTGGTCACTTCACTGTTTGGAATCTATTTCTTGGAATTCCAGGCTAAAGTAGATGGCCTTTGGCTTACTAAGTTCAGTGATGACTGCAAATTGGGGATGACTGAGTTCCCCAACGATGTTAACATGTTACAGGAGGGGCTAACACAAATGACTGGTGCCAAAGTCATAGTCTAAAACTAAATGTAAAAAAGTGCATTATTATCCCCTTTGGCAAAGCGGAATTCCCTGCTAATTACAATATTGACAGCACACCTCTAACTTCAAACCTAGTGAGTGAGATCTGGGAATACAGGCAAATGGCAATCTGAACTTCGACCACCAACTTTCCACAGTGGTAAGGAAGCCTTCTACATTACATATCCCATAAGTAAGGGCATCGCATCCAGGTCTAAGTATGTTACAACTCCATTGTACTCAACCCTCATCAGACCATTAATGTCCCCTTCTGCATGTACCTCACCAGACATCTACAGCAGCTGAACAGACCACAGAGGTTTCTCACCAAGAAAATACAGGGCCTCCAAACAATGACTTATGTGAACAGACTGAAAGCCCCGTTACTGTTCTCCGTATCATACTGGCTGCTGAGAGGTGACGAGTGCCTGGCCTACAGGGCAGTCTCTGACCCTGCCCTGATGGATATGCTGCATATCCACAAGTCAAATGACACAAGAGTCACTTGCTCTAGGGATCTTAACCTAACCTGTGACATTAACAGAACATGCTGGAGAGACAGATGCATCTCCCAGAGATTGCTGCTACTCTGGAATAAACTTTCCATTCACATGAAGCAGAACTCCTCACTGACCCTATTGAAGTGCAATCTGGACAAAATGGATGGGAGACTGCAAATTCACCCTTGGGATGGCATCCATGCCCCTCATGGACAAGAATATTCAGAGTTTATCTTATATGTGCTCTGTAAATTATGTCCATATAACCAAACAAAAATGAGGCAATGCAGGACTGACATAGCTAGGCTTGTAAGGGCTCTAAGGACACTAGCCTAGTAACCTCCAATGAACTATGAAAATTTCTAATCCCCTCGCCAGATGATCAATAGTTGTAAATGTTTTAATTCCCATGATTAGAAAATACTTTTCTTATTAAGCATAATGCTCAGGAAGTAATACTTACTCCTTCAATCTGCAAAATATAAAATAGCCAAGATGTACAAACTTCTTTAACAAGGAACACCATTGCTCCTCTCTGTCTAAAGCAATTAGCTCCCTGTTAGTGTTACGTAATATCTTCTCTGGAATACCCTTATTTTCCTTTAAACTTCTGCACATTATGCACTGTTCACAGTTATTCAAACTAACATTTACAAACATCTCCTATTCATTTTACACCTCTGATGCTATACTACTACAAACGACTCATTTCATCCTATTGATGAAAGGTCATGTAGTAAAATTTCTCCTACCTTCTGAACTCTATCCCTGAATCTATTAAACTGATGGACAGTATCATCTCATTCAAGAAATCTCTGCAAAAGCATTGTGAAAATGAGAACCAATGCAAGTGCTTCAAAGACACCTAATAAACACTGTAGTTGGCCTGCTTAAATACTATAGGATTATACTCAGTGCAAGGTAATGGAGTCATGCAACCATTTACTCCTTGCCAGTACCCACCCTCAAGTTGAACCTCATCTTTTGAGAATGGCCAGGTCAGTAAAGCCATGGGTGAAACAAACTACCCATCTACCACATCCAGTTCCAGCTTAAAGGACAATAATGCATCACACTGTTTAATTTGCATTGGGAGTCTATTTTAGAAGTATGGAAGGCACTGTGTGATGAACCTCTCTCCACTTTATCTGCTAAAGATTTAGATCCTTGGTTCTGATATTTATGGGGACAATTTGATTTATGGATATGCAACATGTCCTGGACCACTGGGTCCTTAATGGCTCGGAAGGCAAGGCACAGATTTCCTCTCAAGAGTCTACAATTTTGAATGCATTATGGACAGAGATTCCAGTCTTTCTTAATTACTCTTAAGCCAGTGATTTTCTTAGTTATGAACCTGTGGGGTCTCTCCAGCAGTTTGATATGTCTGTTGAGGTATGTCCCAAAGGTGGCAGTGTATTCAACAATTGGCCCTAATCAAGGCTGAATATAAGTAACAATGACCTGTTTAGATTTGGATGATATCCCTTTGCCAATGAACTGCGCAAAGATGAAAGAATTCTGACCACAGTGATTTCATGATGATCAAGAGGGAAGGAGTTATAAACCCAAATTCCAAGGTCCCTAACAACAATTTCAGTTCAGAGAGGAGTATGGTTTATGTTGTACCCAGGGGGAAGGGCAGTCACCCAAATTCACCCATAAGAGTAGACCAAATGGTCAAGGATTTGGGAACACATGTACATATTAACATGGCCTTTGATCATCATGTGTCTATGGCAGTAAGGAAATCATTCTATATTGCACAAACAATAAACAAGAGTATAGCATCTATATCCAAGCATGTCAATGTTCTTCTGTACTCTGCCCTTATCTAACCAGTGTGATGGAGTACAATGCCCCCTTTGGTATGAACCTGACTACGCATATTCAACAAATGGAGTGTCTGCAGACGTTTCTCACAAAAAGAATAGATGGTCTAAACGTGCCCTGTGCGTACCACCTCAAAGCCCTATCCCTGTACTTGTCTCCTACAGATTGCTGAGAGAAGATCTATGTCTACCCTACAAAGCATCCCCTGATCCTACTCTGCTCGACCTGTTGCACATCCACAAAAAAAACATCAGAATTACCCACTCTAAGGGACCTTAAACTCAACTCCAACATAAAAAGGACAAATTGGAAGGACAGGTATGTGTCTCAGAGACCATCTCTTCTCTGGAACAGGTTTTATATCTAAATTAAGTAGAGTTCTTCCCTAACCCAATTCAAGTGTACCTTGGACCAGTAGCTAGGGAACTGGAAATTTACCCATGGTCTGGCACCTATGCCTCTAGTAGTCACAGGCAGCCTATAAATGCTTGACCACTCATGCCCAAACCTAAATATAGCCCTTAAAATAACATTAGGGTATAAAAACATGTCAAACATTGGAAAAGCATGGCTAGGCTTAAAAAGGCCCTTAGGGTCATTAGCCTAGTAATAACCTATGAAACTATGAAATGTAACAATATGAAACTTTTTAGCATTTCATTTATGCTCACTACTTGTGTAGCATGTACTGACAGGTGTAAATTTTTGCTGTATGACTTGGACATTGAAGGATGACTTTGCAATGACTTCTGGTTTACAGCCATCTGCAAACAAACTAGCCAGAGGTTTTAATTTATGATCTAGAGATCAAAAAAGTAAATGCTTAACAAAAGGGGTCCTAGTACAGATGTCTGCTGAAAGTACAGTTGTGCTAGATCTTAACATAACAGTAGATGTCATATTTCTCATTGATGCAGCATTCTTAACAGACGGGATAACCTGCCGAGGGCAGCCAAACATCTGGCCAGCATGCCAAAGCCTTTTTCTCCTTCCAGGCGCCAAACTTTAGAAGTATGTCCTGCATCCAAACCATAATGTACATAGGTGCTGTATAAGCACCAAATCCTCAGATCTGCAATACCACAGAAGTACCAGAGCAACCCAAGAGGAAAGGTTTGACCATGTGCATCTAGGTTGGGAAGAAAGAAAGAGAGAGACAGAGAGAGAGAAAGAAACCTATTGTCAAGCTGAAAAGCAACAGAAAATAAAACGGGGAAAGAGGAAGGGACAGAATACTGCAACAGTGAGCAGTAGGACAGCTACTGTTATAAAGAAGAACATACTACAGTTGTGTAAGATCTTATCACTGTTGCAGTATTCACAAAAGATGGGAGGAGGAAGACACAAAAGAGTCTTCTAAAAACCCATGTAAGATGGCCCTAGCAAAACTTGCTATAGCTCTAGAAATGACATCCAACTTGTAATGTTTAGTAAAGGTATGTACAGAGGACCAAACAGCAGCTTATAGAATTGATCTAGTATCCAGACCCTTGTAAAAGGTACCAGAAGAGGCCACAGTCCTGGTAGAATGAGCATGATCAAAGAAGAAAGTTGCTTGTTATGAAAATCATAGCAAAAAAAAATGGCTTTAAAAACCCAGAAGGAGATAGTTTGCTTAGACACAGCCAAACTCAATTTCCTGGCATGTAAAGAAACAAAAAGTTGTTCAGATTTCCTGTTCTCTTTGGTTTTGCCAAGGTAATGTCAGAGCTTTCTATGTAAATCCAAGGCATGAAGAATCCTCTCATTATCATTCTGTGGAGAGGTGAAAGATGAATTACTTGATTTAAGGACAGATCACCAACCACCCTGGACAAAAAGAATGGATTAGTATGAAGAGACACCCTGGCCATGTGAAAAAAACAAAAAAGGATGTAAATGCCACAACTGCTAGGAGTTCAGATCCCCGCTTGGCAGAAGTAAAAGCTAGTAACAGTACACTTTTCCAAGTACAGTGTTGAAAGGAAGAGAAAACTGCAGGTTCAAAAGGAGACTGTTCATTTCTCAAGAACATAATTAAGGTTCCAAAAAGGAAGAATATGTTTTTTTGGGGGCCTAATATGAAGGATGCCTTTCAAAAAATGACGGAGTTCAAAACTAGAAGACGCCGCTGGGTTCATTAGAAGAAAAACAGAAATGGCAGACAAATGTGTTTATCAGATAAATATGTCAGGCCAAAACTGAGGAACTCAAACAAATAAAAAAGCACCATAGGATTACCCACAGAAAAAAGGGTCCAGGTCATACTTGAAACACCAAATAGAAAATCTCTTCCATTTAGCCACATAGAATTTCCTAGTAGTGGATTTCCCAGCCTCCTGCAAAACCTGAAGCAGGTTCTCAGAAAACTGGTGTCTAAAAGGAATGAAGACCCTATCACCCAAAGAGTCAAATGAAGGGTGGACAAGTGAAGATAAATTTGAGATCCCTTGGCCTCTGTGAGTAAATACATTCAGTGAGGTAACTTGTGATGACTGCTCCTGACCAGATGAAAAAGAAGGGAGGACCAATACTTATCGCACCAAAAGGGAGTTTTTAGATGTGTACCACAAGATTTGATGCACGACTTTTGGCAAGAGGAGGATAAGCATACAGAAACATCCCCTTCCAGGAAAAAAAAGATGGCATCCACTTTACAAGTCAGAGGACTTGGCACTCTGGAACAGAATCTGGGTAGTTGTCTGTTTAGAGGGAAGGCAATGAAATCTACTTGAGGAGTACCCTACTGATGAACAATGTCCAGGAACACCTCAGTGAGAAGCACCCATATACAAGAATCTGCACTGGACTTGCTCAGAGTGTCTGCCAATAGATTTTGCTCTGAAGGTATCTAAACCGCATGAAGAGTCAAATGCTGGAGGATTGCAAAATCCCAAGCCAGAAGAGCCAGTATGCAAAGAAGGAATAACGTTATGCCCCCCTTGCTTATTGATATACCACAGGACGGTAGTATTCGCTGTAAAAATCCTCAGAGGGTAGAGATCCAAAGGGAGTGGAGAGTACAGACAGACAGAATCAGAGCTCCTACCTCCTTTACACTGACATGATCTGCCAGGGATGTAGTAAACCAAACCCCCTGGATCCTGACATTGTTGGAGGGACCAAGATGGATCTGAAGCATCTGTGTACAGTTCCTGAGTGGAAACAGGAACCTGAAAAAGCAGTCCAGAATTCAGAGAGATCTGATGAATACACCAGTGCAGCTCAAGCTTGAGGCAAGATAATAGAGAAATGGGAAAATGCATAGGATGGCAATGCTGGAGCCAGATGGTTTTGGGGTACCACTGAAACTTCAAAATATGGAGTCTGGCAAAAGTAATGACAGAAATAATGGATGTTATGAATCCCACAGCTCAATGAAATTCCCTTGCCAGAAGCACTGAAAGAGGAAGAAAGGAATGAAAAAAAATGTCAAAAAGGGCCTTGAGAGGAGGCAGCACAGCCATCATTAGCACAGTTCAGCAGCCAAGAAACAATGATCTTGAGAAGGAGTCAGCACAGTCTCTCTGAAGTTCAAGGTGAACCCTACACTTTGCACAACAAGCTTTGCAAATTCAAGATCCTAAAGATGATGATGAGAGGGGGCTTGAATCGACAGGTAATCTAAATAAGGGAAAATCTGAATTCCACTGTGGATAGACATGTGGTGAAGATCTTTGAGATCATAGAAAGACCAAAAGGCAAAGCAGAGAACTGATAATGTGAGGAAGACAGAGAAGCAAACACTTCCTGAAGACAAGATGGAAAGGAATATGAAGATAAGCAGCTTTCAAATCTAGAGACACCAGAAAAGCTTGGGGAAGCATCAGAGGCAAAAGAGATTGAACAGACAGGATCCTAAAGGAAGGATCCTTGAGGAAAGTGTTGAGGAAGAAAAGAAAGATCCAGAATCGGTCTTCAAGACCCCTCCTTCATGGGAACCAGAAACATCCTGGAATAAAACCCAGGCCCTGCTGAGAATGGGGAATGGGCTGAATGGTTCCCTGCAAGAAAAGATATTGATGAATGAGAGAAAAATAAGGGAGCTGACAAGGAAGAGGTTGAGGAAGACCTGAAAAGGGAGGAAGAGACTTCTAAACCATAAAATAACTATATCTATTGCCAAAAAGCAAAGGACTGAGTTAACCTGGGGAGAAAGAGGAATCTGGCCGAGAGGTAAAAATGCCCGAATGTCAGATGGAAGCAGATTTGTCAGGGGAAAGAAGGATTTTCCATCTTAAAATCCTGACATTTGTCAAAAAACCCTCTTGAAAGGCCTCTTACCTGTAAGAAGGCTGTTTTGTCTGTCTTCGGATAAAGGAAGACTTACAGGGATAATTTTGCTTGAACCTAGGAAAAGGATATATATTATCTGTTTCAAATCCTGCATGACTTGCCTCTTGTCTTGTAAGGTCTTAAACAGCTCAGCCACAGCAAATCCAAAGAGATTCTGATCATTTAAAGGAGAATCCAGGACTTTTGACTTGATATCACTAGGGAGAGCATGTAAGCAGAACCAAGAGTACCTTCTCATCACAGATCCTGATGCAGCTGTCCTAGAAGAGGCATCAATAGCATCATAACTGCACTTTATAGAATGAAAAGCTACCTGGGAAGCAGTGCTCAACAAGAAAATGGCAGATGGCTTTACCTCAGAATCAAGCAAATCTGTCAGAATACCCTCAAGCTTACAGAGAACTGCCAGCACATACACAGTTATACAAGTCCCATAGCTAATGAAGGCTAAAATGGCAGAATTCTACACTTTTTCCAATACCAGTCCATAGCATGACTGTCCTTGTCTGAAGGTAAAAGCTTAGAAGAGGACAGTAATTTAAACGGCTTGTGAGAAGATAAAGCAAATCACAGGAAGGTCAAAACAATGACTTTTATACAAAAACGTTTGGGTTTCAGGAACTTTGTAGAACCGGTCAGGCTACTTAGGTGAAGGAAGCGGTGAATCAAGGGCTTGAGAAGCTGAAGAGAAAATGTCCAACAAATGGTCCAGCATGGTGAGGGCTGGAGAAAGGCAGGATGAATCAATCTGCAAGAGCTCATAGTACCTCTTTTGGACATCAGTGACTTGAGAACAATCCTTTTTAAAATGTTCCATCATATGTACCACAGTATCTATGAATGATAATTCTTCCATAGGGGAATCTGAAGAAAGATGAACCTCTTCTTCAGACCCCAAGTTGTGAGGAAAATGGAGTTGAGAAGAGTAAGCCAAGGATTTTACACCAAAATCCGAATCTAACTTCATCAGAGGACTTAGATTCTCCAAGCCATTTAGAAAGAATAGAGGATCAAGGAAAAGACGGGACAGACCAGCTTTGAGAAGGGTTTAAACTATAAGAGCATTAAAAAAAGGCCTTGTGTGAAGTCCTGGCATTCCACGTGTGGATCCTTCATCACAGGAGCCACATGCCTGGTCTTCTGGTTCTTTTTCAGGAGAATATCAGCCCTACCAAACAAGGAGGTTCACAGCCCTGCCTAGATCCAATTACAGTACCAGGGACTTCCTCCCTAACTAGTATTTAGGGAATCCCTCTAGGTTCCTCCAATATCAGCCATGGTTCCCTCCCTCCACGTCTGTAGCAGATGCAGACACAGCTTCAGTGAGCGTACGAGTAGGCAGCCCCATATCCGCCTCCAACCAGATCAAAGCAAAGGGAGCTGATGATGGCACCAGACTGTCCTCAGGTTCTTCATCCAACCTGGAGACATCCGGAGGAAGCTGGACAGCAGTAGATTCAATGAGCTCCTTCTTAGGCTTCTTGTTGGTTCTTCATCCAACCTGGAGACATCCGGAGGAAGCTGGACAGCAGTAGATTCAATGAGCTCCTTCTTAGGCTTCTTGTTAAGTGGTGGCTGAACATTGGGTTGGGTGGATTCTGAAGCTGTGGTACCTTGGGCCAAAATCTTCAAATGCTCTTACTCCAAATAAATAGTAAGGGATGATAGATGGAGGTGAAGAGTCTTCAAAGCAAACTTCTGACAAATCCCGCTCTGAGTAAAGTCGTGAATAGCACCAAAAAACAAAAAAGGTATTTGTCATGTCATCTGTCTTTATGGAGAATATGACTCCCATAGTCACATTTTCTCTTCCTGAATGACATGCAAAAAAGTGTTATGCATAAAAGGTGAGAATAATAACTTTTTAATACAATGATGCTTTCTGTTGTTGTTTGTCTTTTGGCTTTTTCCCAGTAAGGGGTCGCCACAGCGGAACTCTGGTCCGCTAATGATTGGTAGTAGATTTTTACGAAACGCCGAGGTGCCAGCTCGACGCCCAACCTTCAACGAAGGCACGCCCATTTACACGCGCATGCCTTCTGTAATGTCTTTAAATGTCAATGGTCTCACAGATAAATACAAAAAAAGAAAGAGTAATGAGCTACATTAAAAATGTAGTGTACATATAAGCTATGCTACAGGAGACACACTTTGAAAACAATGAACATGTCAACTTGATAAAGAAAGGTTTTCAGGATGGTTATTCAGTGCAATACCTGGGACAATGGAAAAAAGATGAGCTCCAATACTGATAGATGACAAAAAAGATAATAATGGTAGATTTGTAGTACTAAGGAGGTACTGGCAAGAGAGGAAGATTACACTGGCGTGTATATATACTATATATAGTATAGTGAGGGGTTGCTTCCACTTAAGCAACCCCTCACTATATGTCCACCCATTGAAACCTATTGTTTTAGTCTGTATTTCTGTAGTAGCGTATTATATATTATTGACTATCTTATTTTATCAATGTTAATTTGATAGCACTATCCTGTCTTACTGTAGTTGTTATAATTTAGAATTTAGTTATTATCTCTTTTTCTAGTGCAAGCTAATTACTATGGTCTTAATTCTACAGTAGTGTATTATTTGTTACTAACTATCATATCCTTTAAATGGCATTTTGACTGCAATAACTTTTCACACTGGTGTTCTTATAATTCAATAAGTATATTTAGTATCTGCTTTTCTAGATGAGAATGTTACTATAAGTACAAACGTGTTTAATGCTCACCTAGTTGTTATAAAGCTGCTAGAAATTTATATTTGCTCTCTAATATTTTTCTCCATTTTTGCCTTCTATCTTCCTCTCTCTCCCTGCTATTTCTACTAGTTGACTAAATGGACCCTGCAATCACCTACACAAGTGACTCTGCCCTCTTGGAAGACCAGCATTTGTCTCAACTAAGCCCAAACCCTGTTATCTTGGTGGTTTCATACAAAGGAGACAGTAAACGTATGTTACTTATACATGTTTAAATACAAATCTTCTGACCTGAGTATCTTACTCTAGCTACCTGCCCAGGACTGCCAGCAGCCAATAGCCCTAGTTCTTAACTCTATACTTCTCCAGACCCTTATCTATTATACCCCCATAGTCACCAGTGTAAACATCCTCTCTTTTTCCCCTAACACTTCTTTTCCCTTACTATTTTTCCCCATCTACCCCTTTCTTACCTGCATAACCCTAATTTATACCTGCCGGCCACTAGGTGGCATCCTTCTATGACTTGGTTTACTGCCTATTTACTTACTCCTTTACTCTTCAGTACCTTTGTCTTGTACCTGGATCTCCTAGCTCTTAACTGCTCTTTTCTTTCTCTCTGGCCCCTGCCATATCTCTCTTCTATTTTACTTTTCTGCTACAAACCTGCACTGCACCACACCTTACATTTATTACATTCACAATACCTGCTACAAACTTACCTGCTTGTTTCTCCACCTTACTGATTGTCTTCTCTGTACATCTACAACTCTGTTGTGTCTTCCCGCTCCTCTACATTTATCCCCACAGACACACCCCTCCCTTCTGCAGAACCAATCACAACCACTTCCTGTCCCCACCCTATCTATAATACTCTCCTCCCCCCTCTAGATCCTGTCCCTACCCCATCTATAATACTCTCCTCCCTCTCCCTTCCTCTTTACTCTCTAGACCATATCTTCTCAAGCCACTCACTCCAATTCTAATTAACATGCCTAACCATTACTACCCTCTACTACTACTAACTCTTTTAACTACTCTCACCACTACCTATCTCTCAACCTCCTACGAACATCCCTTACCCTCAACTTTTACCATCCCACGTAAACATACATTATCTACTCCCCCTACTACATCCATAAACTATCTCAGTGCCATCTACAAAACCTCATATCTCCAACCTAAATATCACCGTCTCTCTCACACTAAATACTTTATTCATAACCATAAAAAACATATTTACTACTGCAAACCCCCTCAATTTTATAACCTTATATTAATTTGCTCATTGATAGATGGAGACATACACCCCAGCCCCAGCCCTGTCCCATCCTCACTACCAACTAACTCACAACCAGTTAATACAAAGCCAACAGTATCAACTAAACCCCCAAAATCACTCTTTATTGCCCATCTAAACATACGTAGCATTTGTAATAAAGTTCCACTAATCCATGCTCTTCTAGATGTCCAACAGTTTGACATTCTCTGTCTAACTGAAACATGGCTCAAACCTTCAATAAAAGATAATGAAATAGTCCCCCCTGGCTACAATATCCTCAGACAAGACCGCTTAAACAAAAAAGGTGGCGGCGTAGCTATATTTTATAAACCCGGATTGCAAATAAGTAAAACAAATCATACCCTCCCAACTGACACTAATGTTGAAATTATTATTTCAAAACTTCAACTCAACCCTCACAAAACTATTAATATTATCTGTACCTATAATCCCCCTGGCAAAAATCTTACCATATTAGAAGACCTACTAAACTGGCTTTCACTTAACCTCCTACAGGAAACTATACTCCTAGGAGACTTTAATATTGACTGGAACTTATGTAATCATGCTAATCCATCTAACCTTATTAACCTCCATGGCTTCACACAAAACATAACCTCCCCAACAAGAACAAACAAATGTAATAATAAAGAAACCATACTTGACTGGATCTTAACGAATAGTCCCCAGGAAAAATATACAACAGGAACCCTCCCAGATGACCTCAGCGATCACTCCCTAACCTATATTATCAGGCATAAAACTATTATCCCAACCCAAGTTCGATTCTCCCGTAGTAAAAAAAACATTTTGACCCCAATCTGTTTCAGAATGAACTTATGCAAGTTAACTGGACACCTCTTAAAACTCTCCCTATAGATGATGCTGTTAACCATTTCAATAATACTTTTCTCAACATCCTTGAACACCATGCCTCATGCTCAATACTTAATGAAAGCTAAGACAGCCAAATGGCTCTCAAACACAACTAGACAACTAATACTTTATAGAAACAAAGCCTGGACTAAATGGCGAACCACTAAAAACATAACTGATCATCTCACTTTTAAACAAAAAGAAATATGACAAAACAAGCCATCCTAAAAGATAAAAGAAACTTCTATACTCAACTACAACAATCTTCCCTTCACCAACCACATAAATTTTGGACCGCTATTAACACACTGCTATCCCCTGCCAAAGCTGTCACACCTAATCCACTAGGCTCTAACCCTGACTCTCCTTTACAAACAGCTAATGCCTTTAATACCTTCTTTACTTCAGCTATACTAAAACTAGCTAACCAACAAAACCCTGATACCTCCAAAATATTAACCCCTAGCTCCACCCCCCCATTTCATCTTAAACCTATACCCACCTCCTATATATTGTCCTTACTTCAAAAACTTAAACCAACAACCCCCTCAGCTGACAAACTACTAGCAGAATACCTTCAACTAAGTGCAAAAGCAATAGCCTACCCCATCTCTGTATTGATTAACAGGACCTTAAAGGAAAGTACTATCCCCTCAGTATGGAAAATCTCATATATTATCCCCTTTTCAAAGGAGGTGACTCTACGGAGTATTCTAACTTCCGCCCCATAGCTTTACTATCCCCTCTTGCAAAAATAATGGAGAAATGCATCCACAAACAGTTACTTAACCACCTACTAAACTTCAATCTCCTAGCTAACTGCCAACATGGCTTTCGACCATGCCACAGTACTACCACAGCCTTACTATCCTTCATAGACTCTATAAACAAAAATCGCAACAATAATACTCCCTCTTCAGCATTCTTTGTTGACCTGTCAAAAGCCTTTGACATGGTTAATCACCAACTCCTCTTACATTGTTTAAAATCCTCTCTCTGGACAATCTTGGATTAAGCCGGTTCACATCCTATCTCGAAAATCGCAAACAGGCAGTTCTCTGGAACAACCATCTCTCTGATCTTCTCCCCACCTCTATAGGAGTCCCTCAGGGCTCCATCTTAGGTCCTCTTCTGTTTTCCATTTTTATAAATGACCTTCATCTATCCACACCCCTATCTACCTGTATTCAATATGCAGATGACACTACCATCATTTGCTCTGCCTCAACTCAGACTGAACTTCACTCCCTCACACAAAAAACCTTCACCATCATAGAGCAATGGTTCGCTAATCATTGTCTCCTCCTCAACCCCAAGAAAACCAAACTTCTCATCTTTCCACCCACACACCTGTCTCCCTCAATGGATTTCACACTCACATCCAATAATGGCACACTCATCACTCCAGACCAAACAACCAAACTCTTGGGTATTACTATTGACAACCAACTAAAATTTGACATTCATATTAACTCAACAATAAAAACAACCAACAGAAAACTAGGTTCTCTCTACAGAATCAAATCTTGCTTAACTCCTGAAGCCAGATCTAATATAGCCAGAACCCACTTAATCTCTACCCTATTATATGCTTCCCCCTTATACACTAATCTTTCTAAGTTTAATCTCAATAAACTAGCCACATCATACAACAACATTGCCAGATTTGCTACAGCCTCTCCATATAGGACTCACCATTGCTTGAATCTCACAAAACTAGGTTGGCTGGAACTACCCCACCTAATACAATACTAACAACTTACAATTGCCCACAAAGCCCTTCATCACCTAGAGAACACACCAATGCTCTCCACCCTTATAAAACCCTATACCAATTTGAAGAACCTTCGCTCCTCTAACAAAATACTGATTCAAACTTCTCTATCAAATAACATAGCAGGTGACTCCACATTTTCCAACTCAGTTGGCAAAATTTGGAATCAACTACCACCAGACCTCACATCCCTGACCTCAATTCCACTATTTAAAAACAAACTCAAAATCTTCCTAACCAACCACTGGCTATGCTCTTGCCATAACCCTGGCTAACTTCTTTCTTTTTTCCCTCCTTCCTTTCTTCTGACCTCCCTCTCCTTCTCCTCCTAACTCTAGTATACCACACCTTCCACTTCTTAATTATTCCTATCTCTCTCTCTATTAAAAGACATAAATCTAATTTTGCTTCTCACGTATAATGTAGTAATACTGTAACTAAGTAAAATATCTAATCTTATTCACCTGCTAAGTCTCATATTGTACTCTTGTGTCTATACATTCTGGAAGAAATTTAAAGCAAATGTTTTCTTTTTATTGCATAATTCTGTATATTTTTTAACTTGTTAAGTAGTAGTTAGCGGAGCTTTTCTCCTCGGGCCTCCACTGAAAATGGACATGTATCCAGTTGGACTAGCCCGGTTAACAAATGTAAAATAAATAAATAAATAAATAAAATATATATTCCACCTAAAGCTGCTACAATGAAGCATAAGAAAACAATCCGCTTTCAACAAGGAATATTACTTATAGGTGGGGACTTGTATTTGATTTCCAACAGTGTAGATGCGTCTGGGGGGCCCAGAAGGGAAAATATAACAAAGGAGGATAGATTTTTGAAGAAATTTCTGAAAATATTTGACATGAAAGATGTGAATTCAGTACTAGGAGTTAGGAGTGAATTTACGTATCATTCCCCAAGATACAAAAACTGGGCTAGGCTAGGCCGAGTTTACATTTCACAGGAACATTTGTATTTAATTAAAAGTCTAGATATGCACCCATTAACTATTTCAAATCATGTGCCAATAACAACTAAAATAAAAACACAGGGTAATAAAATAAAAATGAGACACTGGCGCTTCCACGTCTATCTACCGAAAAGAGAGGAATTCAAGGAAAGGCCAGTAAAAAATATTCAGGAGCTATAAGAGAAGATAGAAATTTCTTCTGAAAATATAGCTAAGAAGTGGGATAACATTAAAGTGGAGTTTAACAACGGGGTGTCAAAGAATGGGATATACGGTTAAGAAGTACCAAGAATTATTTATTTAGAGGGAATGACAAATGCAAATATTGCAAAATGGGGGTAGCTCACAGAATAATAAGAGGAGCAACTGCAGAATGCTAAACAGATAATAAGTGATTACCTTGATAATATGCTTAACAGCAATCTTTCTAAACTCATGCAACTGTTTGTTTTTTTTTTTTTTGATAACTGGAGCACAAAAACTTTTAGCACAATGACTCAGGCAACAGAAAGTAGAAAGGGCCGTCACCAAGCTTAGGGAGCCTTTAACAAGGAAGATAAGAGATCCTGTAGGAGTATTAGAAATATTTTGGAAATTTTATCAAAGTCTGTATAAAGCAGAGAATTATGAAAACCAATAAAAGGTACAAATGGAAATGTTTATGGAAGAATTAAATATGCCATGGTTAGAGGTAGACGAGGCTCAATTACTAACAGTTAAGATAGGAAGAGATGAGACAAAAATGGTAATGTATAATCGATCTACAGAAAAATCCCAAGGAATAGACCGTATTCCTGTAAAAATCTGGAAGTTAGGAGGCAAAACACTGAAAGATTTGGAAGGTTTTGTTCAACAGTACTTTTAACAGGAGAAGTACCGACATCCTAGTGGTGGTAGCTGTAATACCAAATACCTAAAGAGGGTAAAAAATCATCCAGCTTCATACAGGCCCATTTCAACACTAAACCATGATTATAAAGTGTTTGTGTCTATTAATGCTAAAAGAAAGGCAAAAGTACTGCCAAAATTGAACAGATTTGGATCAATGGGGGTTTCGTGGAGGGGACACAAACATTCAACAAAATTAACAGAACATTAATGATCTAGAGGAAGCAAAATGTAAGAAAATATCAGTGTTATTAGTTGGTCTTGATGTACAGAAAGCATTTGACAGATTAAGCTTGGACTTTATGAGCACGGCAATGGAAGCATTTGCATTCCTTGATAAAATTATAAAGTTCTGGTGTGGTAGCTAAGGATATGTGGGAAGAGGCTAAACAAAATGTAATTAAAAACTGAGAAATCTGAAACACTGTTATATGGATATGGATAGTAAGCTACAAGCAGTTAAAATGTTTTTAGCCTCTTTAATTTTATAAATAGGTCAGACCTATTTTTAACTACAGAAGTTGTGGATAGCAATAAAGAGCTGAAGATTTTACTTGGGAGGGGAAGACGGCAAGAATCAAGTGGGATAAGTTCATTCTTCCAACAGAACAGGGCGGATTGGGATTACTTGATTAGAGGCGTATTTCAGAGCTACATAGTTAAGGCTCCTATACATTGCAAAAGCAGAAACCTACAATTCAAAGTGGAAAGTGATAATGATGAAACAGAGGGAAGCTGAAGAAACAAGGAGAGACTAGGATTTTGTATGCAGACCTTTAAGGAGAATAACAATCATACAGAATACTATATTCATAAAGTAGCAGAAAGTATTCTAAGATCTAAGCCAATATAGGAATGGGGAAAAGAGATTCTGCTGATAGGGATGACTGCAATTAGGGGTAGAGACAATAGGAAAGAGGGGGCTGGAATTTATTGGAGAAAACTAGCAAAGGAACCAAGGTATTAGGCACAAATAAAGAGAGAGGGAAAGGTAACATAATGGAAAGATGCCAAGAATTTATGTGGACTGCAGGTTAGAGATTGCCTTCTCTATCAATGATTGATATTAGAATACAGGCAAAGATAAAGACATAGGGACATACTAAATGAAAGACCAGCACTGGTAGTTTTTAGTAAAATATAGATGCTTTTAAAAAGGGAATAATTAGTAGAGCATATAAAATATTGCATGATAACTATAAGAATCAATCAGGGGAGGTTGGAAAGGGTTTGGAAGAAAGACTGGATAAGCAATTCACAAAGAAACAATTCGGGGATATGTGTTTGTCTCCCAAATATGCAACAAAATCTAGAAGATGTAGGATTTTTTTGTCTGGAAATGTTTACATAGATATTTTTATACTCCAATTAGACTTCAGAGACTTTTTCCCTTAGGTAGACAGCAAATGTTGGAGGTATTTTTTCCTTAGGTAGACAGCAAATGTTGGAGGTATGATGGGGAAGAAATAGATAACTGGGAACATATTTTCTGTAAGTGTAATGAGTTGGCAGACTTTAAAGATTTATTGCACACAACTCTATCAGAGATACAGGGTGAGCAAATTGGTTTAACTAGGGAAATTATTCTTCTGAGCTATGATACAGAATTGGAATTGTCTAGGCATAGTAAGGCCTTGCTGAATCTAATTATGGTGGCTGCCAAAAAGGCAATTACTAGAAAATGGAATTCAAAGTCTAAACCAACTGTAATAGAAGTAGTGAATATAGTAATAGAGATAAAACAACTGGAAATGGGATCTTTAGAAAAGGGTAGGAGTAGATTACATAGGAAAAATGGCAAATGTGGAAACAATACATACAGGGGAGGAATGAGGTTTAAAAGAGAGCAGAATATGAATGAGCTATGTAATATCGGACGGACAGTAATTGGGTAGATTATAAGTGATGTATAATGCTTGCAACTAAAACTGTTTCAATATGGTTTGTGATGTAAAATGCTTGCCACTAAGATTATGTCAATATGGTTTATTTTCCTGATGTTTCCAGTTTAAAAAAAACAAAACAAACAAAAAAAAAAAAACAAACAGATTCTGACCAGGTAGCCCAAGGCTCTGCCACGATAGCAAAATGTCTCATCTGATCAAAAGTCCCGGGTGTGTGCGTGTGGGGGGGGGGCCTCAAGAAATGAAAGGTCAACAACTCAAGCAACTTTACTATCAGAATTGTACACTTTGACAACACCAACACCACCAACACCACTGACAAAAAAAAATATCATTCCCTGAGCCCAAAAGCATCCACCAAATTCAAATGTTTCAATGTCCTCACCAACAGGGTCAGCAGTCCTGCTGACACAGAGGGCTCAACCCCATGTACAGGAATCCTATGAAGGCTGACAGATCTTTCAGTGCGGACATCTTCACTTGCGGATAAAAACTCAGCATCATTGAGATCAGAGCCTGGAGAAGACTCAGTAAAGACCAGACTTTAACAGAATAGGGAAGTATTGGCCAAGATCTGCAAGGAACCAAATGCATATCCTGGGATACTGCCTCCACCACCTTCTTGAAATCCAAAATATGGAGGTGACAGGAAAAGACTGACCTGGACATGCGAGATCTAGCAAAAAACAAGATTATGCACTCCTACACCAGACATGAAATCCACAGTCTGTCCTTATACACTGGGAAGGCAAATGCTCTGCAGTAACAATAACCAGAAGTCTAGACACCCATGAGGGAGAAGCAGATACCTCTAGAATGTTTAAATACTTTGTATAAATTTAGATTGATCTTCTTGGTCTCTAACCACGTTTTCCTTCTAATTCACTGTATGCTTCTGTCTCTATCCTTGGCTTCTTTGGAACAAGGTCAGAGGTTGAGGTGCTGAATTTGTGTCTTTATTTGAAGTGAGCTCATCCACTGGCCCTAAATGGGTCTACCTTGATGCAACACTTTCAGGCCAAGGCCAGACAGGAGAAGATCTGACCACCCTCTTTACACTTGGTTAAAAAACAGACTATTGCACCCATTTTACTTGTAAAATTGCTAAATGACTCACAGTAATATCTGAAATGCTCTTTCCCAAAGACTGACTACACACAATGCCAGTCTGTCTTAGGGAGGCATTTTAATAGCATACATTTCTTGAAGCATCTATCCTCTTTACGGTCTACCTTAAAAGTTATTATAAAACAACAGACAGTAAAAGCAGAATAACCATTGAGATAACCTACAGATATTAGCAATAAATCAAACACATTGCTGAACTACTGCACAGTAGCAGTAAACCACCACAGACTGCAGCATGACCAACAAAAACCTTTAAAAGGCAACAGAATATTTTTTACGGGTTAGAACCAATTCTACTCCAAACAAAAAGATGTTGCTTGCACAAGGTACAAAACAGCCTAATAAAACAAGCCAAACAGAGTTGAATAAGACAAAAGGACCTCTTGGCATTCAAATGTGCAACAAGGTAGGAAGGTGAGGAACTGTCACTTTTGCCATACAATTAGGGGGGGAAAGGTATGGCTTGACCTTGCTGCAAAGTAGAAACAAGTTTCCCGTACTCAAAGATGATCAGCCCCAGAGTAGCATAAAATTGTAACAAAAGTTCTAAAGATAAGAAAAATCCAAAACCTGTAATCTAGGCCTATCTCCCGGTTATGAACTCTAGGCATGGCAAAACAGATGTGAATAAGAGTGGAAAAACAAAAAGCACTATGGGTAGAAAGGAGAAGGTTGCACCCCTGAGAGAGTTCCTGGTGCCAAGCTCCTCAGGCTTGGATGGTCACAACTCCTATCAATGAAAATGACCCTAGGCATTTCAAATTCATGAATAGTGGCTGAATGTTACCTGCACAATGCATGTGTATCTACTTACATTACAATGACAGTTAAAATCTTGACTACTGTAGTAATAGTCAATTTTGCCCCTGTAGGTGATTCATTACATTATAACTGTAGCTAATATTAGCCCTGATCCATACCTATTTTTGTAACTAACATTAGTCCCAATCCACTCAAGTCTTTAGGAATCAGGCTTGCTACTCAGTCCCATACCTTCTGCCACCTCACCTAACTTTGATTAACCACTCACCTCCATAAAAGAATTGGACCTTATAGTGGCCGGAACTGGTGATAAACTACGGAGGCTATCAACAACTACAGCATCAGTGGTGCTTCACATTGCTTTTCTTAAACATCTGGGTAACCCCGATTAACACACATCTGCAATGTTTTGGATCACCTTCACTACTAGTAAGCACCTATGTACACACACTATTTCTGTTCCCACAGGATACTATACCCATACATCTAACCTATGATAAGCCTTTTAAGACACCATCCCCCATCCTGCTCCCCCCAGGATGACAAAGCAAGCCAGCAGCACACAATCCCACTCAGCCCTTTAAAGCTAAAATCAATGTGCCAGCAAGCTAACAAATTCTAAAAACTTGGAAAGCAGCAGCCAAAGCTCCACTATCGCAGAAATCACAGGTATACTGTAAAATACTTAAGCTAGCATGACTTAACTCAAATAGTGTTTTTTTTTTCTTAAATTCAGAGTAGCATGGTCTTATAGTACAATCCCAGATGTGCAGGAATACGCACGCATACACAAACTCTTCACCAGTTTTAAATGGAAGAAAATAGTAGTAATAATAATAATAATAATAATAATAATAATAATAAGTGTATACATACTGTAGGAGACATTTTTCTTCTGGCTGTACACCTTTCCCCA